>NC_056735.1:1150421435-1150466435 GCF_019279795.1 Protopterus annectens
ACTATCACCATCAACCATACAGGGAACTGAGTACACTATCCAGCCCAATGATGCATGTGTTGTGTGCAAATTATCTGTAACAGAATGGACTCACTGACAAGGTAGTTAACACTGATAAACCCAGGTCTCTCAGATGTGTCTATGACTGTTATTTGTTTGTCAATGTGTATATGAGAGTATGGCATACTATGCATTGCCCATTAACACCCAGCACATCCCGCATTACCATACTGTACAAGGCCTGGTGATGTTCCTCACTTAAGAGACTCGGGACACACATCATTCTAAAAGCTGTGTAGTGTGTGCAATTAAGGTCAAACGCATTAATAGCAATAAGTACCTAGGTAGGGGTTCTACTCTCAGTGCTGCCAAGTAAGTGTATGCGTATGTGAAGGGATCTACTTCAGTTTTCAGAATATATATGTCCCAGAAAGTCATCTGTCCGTGAACTGACTGACAAATGTTAACATTTCAAAGGAATCATGTCATGGAAATTCATTCAATCAAAACCAGTAGTAGATGTGTAAATGCCCTCTTCACCACTGTATAGCTGTACAGTGATACTGGAGTTGGTATATATAGTTGGCCGTCGATGTTGTGGACACAGCTGCCATCATTGGGGTTATTGTGTGTATCCCCACACTTAGTCTGCTGTAATACTGTACAGTGCATGTTAACAGGTTAGATAATCGTCACTTACTCTATGTGCAGCTCTGCACCACCCCACACCCACCAAAGTGTAGGCCTGTGCCACCCACACCAGCACACCTATGCTTACCAATGCCAGCATTGCACTACATTTGGGAAGGGAACATATACCCTGCCAGTACCATCGTCGATGACATTAAAGTAGCAGACTGATTATTTACTGATGTGATGTTTTGCCTATTATGTCTTGGTGGAATTACATAGGCTAAAATGGGTTCAATGCAAAATTAAGTACATCCACGTGTGCAGTATTCTCTATGTATTGCATCAACACCAAAGGCTTTGTGTGTGTGTGTGTGTGTGTGTGTGTGTGTGTGTGTGTGTGTGTGTGTGTGTGTGTGTGTGTGTGTGTGTGTGTGTTTTATACACAAACATGGTGAGTGCCACCCAGTACACTTACCATTTTCCACTGTAGAAGGGCTGCTGACATCAGCCACCATGCACTCAGCTGTGTACACCCTTCAAACCTATCAGCCATGAGGCACATGCAGTAACTCATACAGACCTGTTACTTGTGTTCAGCTGTACCCAGGATATGACACAGTCAATGTGTCACCACAGTGCCATATCCCTTGTAGGAAACAACAGCAGACCGACATCCTGCTGACACATAGACACCTACAACATAAACTGAATACATTATGGAGACCACTATCAGTCAGTGTTAATAACAGTTATAATGCATCATGGCTGAACACCTACACATCCTGACATGTAAGCACTAAACTTTCCTGCTGCACAGCATTACATTGCTGCACCTTAGTACATTCACCCTGTGCATCAGAGCCATATTAGCCTGTCCCTGAATCAATGGTATGGATGACAGGGATGTGGCACAGGTATCATCGTATGCACAGGGTGTGTTGTTGGTTTGCCAGAGACCTAGGCTAAGCCATTTGGTTGACATCATGTGTGCATGTTAGGGGGTTCCATTATTAATTGGGCTGTGCAGATGTGGTGTGTGTAGGTGTGGAGGTGCCCTAGCTGTGTTGGTGATGTGTGTGTGTGTGTGTGTGTGTGTGTGTGTGTGTGTGTGTGTGTGTGTGTGTGTGTGTGTGTGTGTGTGTGTGTATGCACACAGTTCGGCCATGTGGTGCCCTATACAGGGGTTTGTTGGACAGCTGCAGACTGTACATGGCAGGGTGTGCAGTTCACCATCTCCAGCCACAGACACAAGAACTGTGCCTGCCAAGAGTTCCACGGGCACTACCAGGTACAAGGTCAGATATGCTACTCTCCCCTGATGATGACACATCTCTGCTGGATCTGGGTCCCTGTTGGGACTGGCCAGGGCCACGTGCATGTGGCCTGCTGTGTTGTGGTGCGGACAGCACCTCCCTGCAGTGCTGGTGCTGGTACTGCCACTATGGGAGCACACTGACTTGTTGCATGTCCACATAGACCTCCACCTGTTGAGTTGCTGACCTACGTCCACGTGGCTGCCACCCTACTCCCACCATATGCTCTAACACAGACATTGCACAGGCAAGAATTCCCACCATCTCCCCAACCGTCTATCCAGGACCGCTGCAAAATAATGGTGGGCACCTGCAAGATCACGGATATTGTCAATAACACCAGGAAGAGTAGCCCTCTGGTGCCTCAGACCCTGTCTGGTATAACATTCCATATGTGCCTGTGCCTTCATGATGGCCCAAAACATGCATCTGGTGACACCTGCTGTGGCACTTCTGCCAGGGGTATGATGGCCAGCAGCCCCCCTATGAGCATCCATATACATCCGCCTGTGTGGTACCTTGTCGGTCATCCGGCTAAGGCGGCTGTGTACAGACCCATTTGCCATAGTCCCCACACTGTCCTGTCCCATGCCACCACCCGCCAACTGTCCCTCATCTATGGCCACTAGTGACGGAGTATGTATAGGCAATGTGACTGTGTGCAGGGATGGGGTGGATAACAGTGGGATGTCAACTGATGGCACAGCTTCAGCCCCTGACAACCCTGCCTGTGCCTCACCATACCTATCATCATTGTCAGAGTCTGTATGAACACTAACATCAGTTTGCCTGCAGGAGGGACCCTAACCCACCTCGCCACCTGTGAGGGAAAAACAGAAAATGTACTTTAAGACCTGTATGTCATTGCTTACCTCTGCACACACACACACACACACACACACACACACACACACACACACACACACACACACACACACACTTACAGGTGAGGTGGCACAAAGATATTACACAGACCTCTCATTACCCAACTGTCAACATGATGCATGACATATGGCACTCAACAGCATGCACTGCAGCTATAGTCAGTCCCTGTTACCAACATTATACATCTCTGTGATGCATGAGTTGTGTTAGTAGGTGATGCCCCTTCCCCTGGAACACACTGCACCCATGTACACAGTATTGCTGTGCACCTGTTCAGCACCCTACCATATACTGTGCACCATACCTCACAAGTGTACATACCATTGTTGAATGTGTATATGTCTGGCAGTTATGTTTGCTCTTTTGCTCACAGCCCCTATGTGTTTGTCTGACAAATACCTGGGTTGATATGAGGACAGATATCAATAGTGAATGCCTGACATCTGATTTGCAGATCTCATCAGCAGTGCATGTATGAGCAATAAAATCCAATTATACTGACAACCTCCAAAGCTTACAGTGATTATGAGGAGTGTACACACCCTTAGTGACATACCACCCTCTTCTCTGATATGCCATGGGGCCACAATACTGCATATGTTAACATTACACACACCTGATATGTGACATATGACCTGTGCAATCAAATGCAGTATCAAACAAATGTTTTAATTGTGCAGATGTTGATTGGGATGCATACAATATGTGGGTTGCATAAGTGTGCACACCCTTAAAATGATGGTTTGTTGCAGCATCTGTTAAGTGAACTACAGCAATCACTATTCCTGGAAGGTGTATACTAGCATGGCCCATCTTCACTTGCCATTATTTGGTCACTCCGCCCTACAAATGTCCCCCAACTCTGCCAGATTGCAAGGTCAGCTCATGTGCACAGCCCTTGGAGGTCATACAGTGCCTTCACTATTGCTGTGGAGTCAGGGTTATGTCTGGCACAATGCATGACCTTGACTGTTCAGATACAGCCATTCTTAGTGAGTTTTGGATGTTTGCTTCAGTTCACTGTTGTGTTTCAGGATGACACCCTTCCCCATCCTCAGCCTTTTTGCAGATGCTTGACAACTATGGGCCACACATGAGTGTCATTTTGCAGTGTCCCAAATTCAGAACATCATGTCTACCAGCCTAGTTCCTGCTAATGAACAACAAACCTACAGGTGTACACTGGCACCAGCAAGGTACAGTTGGGGATGCTGGGCCTGAGGTAGAGTGAGGTGTTGCTTGTGCAACACATGTATCTTTATTAATACTGTCTGTAGGTTTAAGCCTTCATCTCAGTACACCATTATACATTGCACCACATGCTTGTGGGAGACTTGATGTTATGCATATGCTACCTGTAGAGAGCCCTGGATGATGTCTCCTGTGGAACAACTCTTCCATCTGATTACCCTAACCCATAGGCCACACTTATGCAGAGTCCAGGTAATTGTTGACACAGGTACTGCACAGGCAGTACTTGCTAGACATTCCTGCAAGTCCCCAGTGTTTTTGCATGTGTCTGGGCATCCTCCATGACCAGTTTGCAACATATGTGGTCATCTGTCTTGGATGGGTATCTGTTTATTTTCTACACTAATGTTGTCCCATACTTCATCGTCACATACATGCTTGTCTGCACTGTTTGCCGTGGTATATGCAATGGCGAGGTAAGGCTATGTTTCCCACTCCTGAGTGCTACCTTTTGGATATGAGATCCATTCCATGGTTTGTACGATATGTGCAAGAAACGGCTGCCTCTGTTGCAGGTGTGTGGGCAAATATCATGGACATACGTCTTGGACAGAAGACCATTACTTGGTGTGACACTGAGGACCCGTACTTGATGGAAGGTGCATACTCAAGATGAGTGAATGCTGCAGTACCTCAAAAGCTGTCCACAATATGTTATTTGGAGTGTGTGCACACATATGCTTACATTGTTTGTTAAGGTATGTATTGCCCATATTTGTTGCCCTAACATAGGATTCCATTTTATACATTCATTGCTCATGTTAGGATCACATTACAGGTTGTAGAAGTTGTGGACTGTGGTATTGTGATATGCCGTTGTGTAGCTTTGTGACAGTTGCCATTGTAATACTGGTATATACACTTACTGTTGTAGCCACTGTATAATGTTTCAGAAATGTCCCTATTGTAGGCCATGTGTCACCATTATGTTCATCTCTGCCCATACATCTTGCACTGACAGGTTGTTAGTTATACTGCAGGACTCTTCCATACCCTTCAGATATGCCACCAAGGTCACCACTGTGATGCAGTGCAGTTAACAGCAACAATAAGTGAACATGTACAGCATGCATTATGGGTACGTGTGTTAAATGTGTGCATGGCAAATGCCATGGCCATAACATGGCTGGTGTATTGGCAAACCTGAACAAAAGACACCTATACTCACCAGCTACAGGCTGCTGCTCCAGAGGTATACCAGAGGGACCTACATAGTTGTGTGAGAGATGTTATGTCAGTAACCACACCTGTGACATTGGCACAGGGTGGGAGCAGCATTTCAGTACATCAACAGTACAAACCCACAATACTACAGATTATGCACATCTGCTCATTACTACACTGTAGTGACTGACTATGTTATCTGACATATGCATGAAGATACTTTACAGATGAGGATGGATAAGCAACAGTGGTCTACTAATGTGCCCTGGGGCCTTACCTGCATGGTCCTCATCCATTGTGTAGGTAGCACCCACCTCCACAATGCTATCTTCTGCTTCTTGACTTTGCTGGCAGGCAGGTGCACCAAGGCTGGCGAGGAGCTTCTCCACATGTGTCAGTGGGGTCTGGATGGCATGACCCCCAACCTGTGGCTAGCTGGTCCCTCCTAACTGCAGCAGCACACTGACGGTGTGTTGGATGAGGTCAGTACGATGTCGCACCTGCTCATAACTACAGTTATGCAGGCCGACATCATTTACCCTGTGGACAAGCTCGCTCCACAGGTCAGTCCTCTCCTGCAGATTATGGGCCATATGCCCAAAGAGGGTTGCATGGTGATGCACCAGGAAGTTAATCAGAATGTTGTTCTCTTATGGGCTGAACGCCGGCAGTCTATCTCTTGACATGGTACCTGCAAGACATAAACAGGTAAAAGGGGCTGAGGACCTCATACTGCAAGGATATCATAGTTGTTAATTGACATCTCCCCACCCCACCATATCTGCATAACTAATCTGAACACACACATCAATGGGTATGTTTACATCAAACCTCAGAGCTAATCAGAGGAAGTCAGAGGAAGGGCTCTGAGCCAACTAATCTGTGATATATAACATTAAGTATCCTGTTTTTTGCTTATTTCTGAGTTATTTATAGTACTTTAATTGTCTGCATATGCTTTGCTAGCTAGTTTCACTGTGTGTGAGGTATTAACTTGAGATTTTCTACAATTGTTAAACATCTGGTTGGGTTTGTTTGTTCTGATTTCCTGCTAAGGAGTGTATCATATAACTTGTTTGCAGTTAAAAGCATTCTCTAGAGTCTCCTTGATCCTTTATCTGTTTAAACATTTCTGCAGTTTTTTTCTACCTACGTAGTGTTGGTAGTGTAGCATTGTCCATATTCAGGCTTGTGTTTTGGGCCTAGTTGTTTGTTAGTAGAGGCTGTGTGTCTGAGCACATGTTCCAGGCCATCATAGCTTAGCCAAAGCCAGTATAGCATTTCAGTGAGAGTGAATTGTTTGTGGTCATTGGCTGACTGGGGTTGCCTGGACTACGGCTTGGAGTAAGCACCTCACTGGTTCTTTCAAGCTTTATTTTTAAGTTGTTTCAGGTTTCTACTTTGTTACTTAAGAAGTTAACTTGTGAGCATTTCTGCCATTTCACACTGAGCTAATCGGAGTAAGTCGGAGGAAGGGCTCTGAGCCAACTAATCTGTGATATATAACATTAAGTATCCTGTTTTTTGCTTATTTCTGAGTTATTTATAGCACTTTTATTGCCTGCATATACTTTGCTAGCTAGTTTCACTGTATGTGAGGTATTAACTAGACATTTTCTACAATTGTTAAGCATCTGGTTGGGTTTGTTTGTTCTGATTTTTGTTTCCCACCCTCCCTCCATATTGGTATCCTGTTCTCTACTTGGTGGCTTTGCAGTTGCCCTGTAAATTGTACTGTAAATTTGATCTGGGACACTCCTCCCAGTCTAGTGTCATTACTTCATTCTACCTAATCCAGTGAGAACATTTGAGAAGGTCAATCCAGTTAGTTTCTGCTCCTCCTTTCCCCTTTCCACTTTACAAAAAAAAATAAATAAAATTCTAAGCTTGTTTCCTGCCTTTCCTATAAGTCGTCTAATCCAGATACAGATTTGCTGTATCCAGGACTGTTTGTAAACTTCTGAGCCCCCAAGACTTTCTGTGTCGAAGGGATGCCTTCTAACTTAATTTTGTTTCTTAGAATTAGACAGTTTTCTAGTTTCAGCAATCAAATCTGTTTCTTTGAGCTCAGCATTTGTTCAGAACTCATTGTAAGCACTAAATAAGCTACAAATTACTACAGCAATCAACTTTCCTCACTTGTCTAGAGGAAAACAGTTTTTAGTATTTAACAAATAAGCAACTATCCAGGCATGTCTAAGGGTCAGTTCCCATTTTTTTCTCCTGTCTACCTGATGAATCTGGGCATTTTGGGGCAATGCAGCAATTGCCTCATGTACACAGACAACCCTCTCCTCCTACCACCCAACACTACAACCTGTGAGAGATGTATTTATATAGCCAAACTGGAAGCAAAGCTCTCTTCACCCAAGACTGGACTAGACAGTCAAGAGGAGAAGGTAAACACTTGCACCACACCACACTAATCACATAGTCCCTTAAAACCTACATCACCAAAACACACACATAGAAACACAAAACACACACCTACATTCACGGAGGCTCTCAAAAAAATCTACCCAAGCAACAGGGACATCCAAAGCATAAACAAAAGCAACTTCCACCCTCCAACACTACCCAAATGACACATAGCCCACAAACTCAGTGTGCCACTCAACCACAGCCCGTAAGGCATAACACTGTACTCAACACTCTAGTCATAGGTGACTCTATAGTAAGGCACACTGATGTTCCACTCACCAGGCTAAACAAGGAGAAAGTTATTGTCAGCTGCCTGTCAGGTGTCAGGATCCACCGCATAATGCATGCACTCAGGTCACTCCACAACAAGTACAAATATGACTCTGTCATTGCCCATGTTGGTGTGAATGACCTGAGACGTACCTCCCTGGACTGCATGAAAAGATACATGGAGGAGCTGTCCAATCTTGTAGCCCAGGCAGGTATGACCCTAGCCCTGAGTACCATCCTGCCATCACCCAGAATGATATCACAGTACAAGGAGAAAATGATTAACTTCAACAATTGGCTAAGCTTCTGGTGTCATTCTAAGGGGATCCAGTATATGTCTGCCTGCCTGGGATGACATGATCGACAAACCATGATGCTTTGCGAGAGATAGCCTGCACCTGTCACCCTTGGGATTCTGGATACTGGCTAAGGCTCTTGCCACCCCTATAGTGACTTTTTTAGGCAAGATTCAAATGACAAATTCACCACCATAACAGGTACAAGCAAGCAAAATCTGAGGGTAATGCTACTTAATGCTAGAAGCCTAAACCTCAAAATGCACTCACTCAAGGCACTCCTTAAAATGGAGAACATTGACATCTGTGCAGTGACAGAGACCTGGTTCAAGGCTCCAGAGAGCACCCCTCCATTACCAGGCTATAATTCATACCACACCTTTTGGCCACCTAACCTGGACCGAAGCACTAAAGGCGGAGGCGTGTCCATATTCATTAAGGATATCCATACCTCCAGGCTAGTTGCTCAACATAATGCATCCAAGATTATCCAAGTGCAACTAACTCTGGGCAAGACTGCAATCCAAATTGTAGCTTGCTACAGACGCCCCACCATGCCCCAGGATTCCCACTCCTCATTTCTTGATACACTGGAAAATATTAGGGTACAACCTAACACCCTAATAATGGGCGATTTCAACTACCCCACCATTAACTGGGAAAACTACTCATGTACCAACTCTTGTGCTCAACGTTTTCTGGAATTCATAAATTCCAGTGCCTTTGATCAACTTATCCACACCCCCACTAGGGGTAGCAATATCCTAGACCTGGTCATTACCAACATGGGCAACCGGTGTTCCACACCAGAGGTCAGTTCTTCATTGGTCAGATCTGACCACAAGCAAATCACCCTAGACATCCACATCCCACCCCCACCCCCACATTAGGGAAACTGTTAGAAAAATGTGTATTTGAATACATGAGAAATGCTAGTTTAAAAGCAAAGTAGTATATAATGCATTTTATTCTATTAATCATATAGTAGTAAAATTAATTCATGTCTAAATGTGAAGTAGTTTTGAAACTGCAGTGTGGCTTGAAGCAAAAGCTGATCCCTGACCCTGACAGAATGCTAGCTTAGCAAATTTTAATGTTTATGCTTTTCACAAGTGATTATCTGCTGGGTCAGGAAATTAAATGTGTGAAATAATGAAATCTTCTCCTCTTTCCTGTCGGAATGAGATGGCCTTGTATATGTGTTTCTTAGATATCACGCAGCTGTGTGAGAAAGTGTAACAGAACAAAGACATGCATTAAAAGACTGAAGCTGCTATTGCATTCGAACTGATATGAAACCTTGAATAAATAACTTTACAGAAAGACATTATGACTGACCAGCTGGATAGCAAGGCCGTATTGTATCTAAAGGAAAAGTTTTTTTAAATGTACAGCATCAGCAAACTTAATTAATGAAGAATTGTAAGCTAAAGTGATGTAGATGCCCTGTGACATATCACGTCAGAAAGGTGGGCATAGTTAAATGTTAAACCTATATAAAATTGTGTGCTTCCTGTTTCATGTCAGACAAAATTCTGTACTTGTACGTTTTTTGCCTCCTGGTGTACACTAGTAAACTTTTGAATCTGAACCTCCTGTGTATTGAATTCTTAATTTTATTTAACAGTTTGGTCCTTTCGAGACGGAATTCCCTTGGTAAGCTGCAGATCAGAGCGTATCGGTGGTCGAATACTGCGCAGGAGAAGTTACCGAAATGGTTCTTCTTGAGTGAAAAGACCTCCAACTGAATTGTCATGTGTAAAGAGGCTGGCCACTTTCTGATCTGTGGCCGAAGAGCGGAATTTGAACGATTTTCAATACCGGAGGCTCAGGTAGGAAGAATTTTCCTTTTTTCTGTTTTAGATCAGGGACTAGGTTACAGTATATTGTTGTCAAGATTGGTTTTGCAGATCAGGGACAAAAGGAAGTACTGTATATTTGGTCATAGATCAGGGTAACAGAATAAGGTGGACAGTTATTCTAGATAAACTGTAAACAGGAACTAAGAAATTGATATCACGTGATAAAAAAGGGTTACGTAACATTTTCTTTGACATGGGTAATCAGTGCACTAAAACCTCGCGAGATCCGCCCCTAACCGAAGACGCAAAATACATGCAATTACAACGTTCTGATAACGTTAGGTATTATATGAAATGGGTTAATAAATATGAATTTGATGGTAAACTAGATAAACCTTCACTAGTTAAACTCCTTAAACAGCTTAAATCTGATGCAGGAGGTCAGGCAAAAAAGCAACGCCAACTAGGCATTCCTCAAGCACACAGGTGGATTGAGGAAGCAAATCGTAGAAAACAGAAGCTTAAAAATTCAAAAACATTATTTTTAGACAAAGAGGATAATAACTTGGTAATAGCTACAGCTCCTCTTCCTCCTCCCTTGCCCCCTCCCTTACCCTTTTCAGGATATGAAGCGAGTGGACAGGCTGGTCCACCTCCACGTTATCCTGAAGTTTCAGTAAGACCACAACCATTTGTTAGAGATCCTATTGAGACTAGGTCCCGAACACATAAAACACATAGGGACACAGAATCGTACCAAATAGAGAGAAATCTACAGGATGAGAGTGAAGAAGAAATATGCCCACTTATAGAAGTTCCAAATCCTCAGGCAGGACAGGAAGGGCAGGATCCAACACTCTTAGTATATAGACCATGGACACCGGAATACATCCGGAAGGCTACTGAGGGAATCCCCCATCCGAAAGTTAATTTTACGAAATTTTTAGAAGATTTACAAGGCATGAGGTTAAGTTACCACTTGTATGGGGAAGAAGTAGAAAAAGTAGTAAGACAAATTATAGGTCCAGATCGGCACATGATTTGTGGCACCTGGAATCCTCGTAATGCAGAACTTAGACCACTCCCACATAGTGACGCAGAGTTAAACAACAGAGTGAAAGGTCTAACAGACCAAATCTCTGAGAAATGGAAACTAGAGCAGACTGGACTTGCATTAATCAATGCATACAACAGGAAAATTAGACAATAGATGGATATTATGCTAGATTATTAGAATGTTTTAATAATCATAGCGGTATGTCGGTTCCTGAGAACCAAACGAATGATTCCCCGTATGAACAACAATAAAAAAATGCATTTTTTAAGGGTTGCATTGCACCTATTAGTAGCTTCATTATGAAGCATATGATAGATCATCGATCAGGGAGGCTACAAGCCTTACTCGAATACGCTAGACATGCTGAGAGACATTTTAATAGAAAAAGAAAAAGAAGGCACAAGTCTTCACTGCTGAAGACGGAGCTGAAGTATTTGTATTACAGTCAGGTAAAAAGGGCAAAAAGAATGCCCAGGGAAACAAACAGTCTGATAAACAATCAGAAGATTTTGAAGACAGGAAAAAGAGAGGTGAATGCTTCAAATGCGAGAAAAAAGGGCATCTAGCAAGGGATTGTAGGCAAAACAAAAAGGTAATTACAGAAGATAAAGGAGATGAGGACTGACTATATGATAGTGAGGATAAGTCAAGTGAAAGTCAGAAATCATCAGGAAAAGGTAAGAAACAAAAAGCAAATGTAAATGTGATAGAAGGAGTAGAGGAAGTGCAAATAGATATGGAGGATGAAGAAAGTGAAATTTTGGACTTAGCATTATTGAGCTTAGAGCTCTACTTAGCGGATACGAAACCGGAAGTTACACTTCTGGTGGAGGGAAGGGAAGTCAAATTCCTGTGTGACTCAGGAGCATCACGGACTTTGATACACCCCTCCAAGTTACCAGAACATTCCGAATCACCTGATTATATACTAGTAAAAGCAGCAAATGGACAGCTATACAGGGAACCACTTTCCCATGATATAGCAATAACTGACCCTGTTTCAGGTATGACCCAAAGAAGTAAAATAGTTGTTTCTGCAAAGTGTCCAGTAAACCTATTGGGCAGGGACCTTATGCAGATATTTGGCATAGCAGTAGTTCCAACTGTACAAGGTATGGAGGCACAGAGACAAATGGATACCTTTGTAGTGCGAACGGAGGGTGAAACTTTTTACTGGTACAGCCAGGACCTAGTCACGACTGGTCCAGGGGCAGTAACCGAGGAACTGATGAACGTAGCCATCAGTAAAGCCCCTCCCTTGACACTGATCGACAGCATTTGTTACACTGTACTCTATACTACTGTACTATATCAGGACCTGATAGAGAGTATGAGCAAGAATTGTTTAGAAATCGTGCAACTAGATTGGTTTTGCGTACTTTGTACTGGGATACTGAAGGGAACAGTGTAGTTAGCTGTTCGTTACCTCAAGAATTCCTTGCATTGTATAGATCAAATTGGTTACCACATGTCAGCTTGACAAAGAACAAAAGTGTCAAATGGGCAGATTTAGGAGAAAAAGTAACATGATGGGAGAAACAGACTGATTTAGAACTATCAGAACAAGGGATACAAAAACAAAAACTGAATTGGTTGACACAGACACATCCAGCTGTACACTTGCAATCTAGCGAGGACAGCTGATTAGCATTTTTATTAAAAGAAGAAGAAAAGACCTTATGTGAAATTCCAACAACTCTCTGGTCAACAGGCAAGTCAGATGTAGGACTTATTCGAACAGCAGGGCCAGTTACAATAACCCCAAAGTCAGCTTTCAGACCACAGAAAAGACAATACCCTTTGAGAAAGGATGCAGAAATAGGAATTAAGCCTATAATAGCAGCATTACTCAAAGAATGAGTACTGGTAGAATCTCCTGATTCACCATGTAATACACCCCTATTTCCTGTTAAAAAAGCAAAGGGGGAATGGCGGATGGTACAAGATTTACAAGCTGTAAATAATGCAGTAATACCTAGAGCACCCACGGTGCCAGACCCACATACTTTGTTAAATGATTTAGAACCACAACAGAAGTATTTCTCTGTGGTAGATATTAGCAATGCTTTCTTTTCAATACCTATACATCCTGATAGTCAATATTGGTTTGCATTTACATTTCAGGGTAAAAGGTTAACATATACTCGACTACCACAGGGATATTGTGAGAGCCCAACAATTTTTGCACAAGAAATGGCTAGCAACCTGGCAGGATTTACCCCACCGGGAGGTAGTCAAATTCTACTTTATGTAGATGACATCTTGCTCGCAGCCCCCACCCAGCAACAGTGCAGGGAGGATACTGTAGCATTATTGAATTTTTTAGCAACACAAGGACACAAAGTAAACAAAAGTAAGTTACAACTTTGGAGAAAACAAGTTAGATACCTAGGATATGTAATATCCAATGAAGGTAGAATACTAGATGAGGAAAGAAAAACAGCGATTTTGCAAGCACCCAAACCAACAACCAAAAAAGAAATGATGTCTTTCTTAGGTACAACTAATTTTTGTCGGAGCTGGATACCAAATTATGCTTTGGAATCTGCTCCACTGACTGATTTGATATATAAGACACCAATGGCAGCACAAGATATTTTACAATGGACAACTGAAGCAGAAACGGCTTTCTGCAGGTTGAAGCAGTTGATAGCTTCTTCATTAGTTTTAGGACTTCCAAATTATCACAAACAGTTCTTTCAGACCGTAGATTGAAAGCAAGGATATATGACGTCAGTACTGATGCAACAACATGGGGACAAGCAACACCCCATAGCCTACTATTCATCACAGTTAGACCCAGTGGCGCGATCTTTGCCTCACTCTGTACAAGCAGTAGTTGCAGTCACAATGGCAGTACAGGCTTCGGCCTCAGTGGTGTTATTCCACCCTCTCACACTGAGAGTGCCTCATGCAGTTGCAATAATTTTACTGCAAGAGAAAGTGGCATACCTTTCTCCTGCTAGACATCTTTCATGTATGACTATACTGCTGAGCCAACCTCATATGACAATTGAATGATGTACGACATTGAATCCATCAACATTACTTCCAACTCCTGCGGAGGGCACACCACACAGCTGCCTGCAGGAAACTGAACAGTTAGCTTTACCTAGACAAGATCTTACAGATATGCCCTTGGATAATGCCGAGGTGACATATTATGTGGACGGCTCATGCAGAAGGGGTCCTACAGGGAAGAATCTGGTAGGGTATGCAGTAGTTACAGACACTGAAATTTTAGAAGCTCAATCCTTACCACACAACTTATCTGCACAAGCAGCTGAATTGATAGCTTTGACGAGAGCATGTACTTTAGCAAAAAACAAGTGTGTAAACATATATACCGACAGTCAGTATGCTTTTTCTACAGTACATGTATTTGCACAACAATGGAAAAATAGAGGAATGATAACATCCAGTGGAAAACCTATTAATCATGTGCAATTTATTTTGGAGTTATTAGAATCTATTCACTTACCTACCAAAGTAGCTATTTGTAAATGTGTAGCTCATACAAAACAGCAGGATAAGATTTTGAAAGGCAATGCACGAGCTGATGCAGCTGCAAAGCAAGCAGCCTCAGACTCAGAAACTTTACTTTTAAATGAGGAATTACAACCCTCTGAGATTTTAGATTTAGACATATTAAAAACAATGCAGACGCTTACTACAAAAGCAGAAAAACAAAAATGGGTAAAACGAGGTGCAATTCTTGAGAATGGACTGTACATTTCCAAAGAAAGAAAACCGATATTGCCGTCTAATTTATTTAGATATGCAGCTTTGTTGAGCCATGGGCAGTGCCATGTCTCAACAGGTGGGATGGTACAGTTAGTAAATCGAATATTCCAAACATACGGATACACAAATTACACAAAAAAATTTTGTGCAGCTTGTCATACTTGTAACAAGCATCATGCACAAGAAGCATTTAAAACCAAGCAAGGAAGTTTTCCTATACCACCATACCCGTTCCATACTATTTGTATGGATTTCATAGAATTGAATAAATGTGAAGGGAAGAAGTTTTGTTTAGTTTTGTTTAGTTATTGTAGACATGTTTTCTAAATGGGTAGAAGCTTTTCCAACCAAAAACCCAGCTGCAGCAACAGTGGCAAAAGCCCTGATAAAAGAAGTAATCCCTAGATTTGGCATTCCGGAGAGGATTTATAGTGACAATGGCACACATTTTGTGAATCAGACGATTCACCAGCTTGGGAGATTTTTTGGTATCTCCTTGAAGAACCATTGTGCTTACCACCCACAGTCAGCAGGACTGGTGGAAAGGTACAATGGTACCCTAAAGAATAAGCTAAGGAAGCTAGTAGAAGAGACCCAAAAGAATTGGATATACTGTCTGCCTTTAGCACTGCTGAGTATGAGAATGGTTCCAAATGCAAAGGGTTTGACTCCCTTTGAAATTATTTTTGGGAGAGCATATTATGTGCCTCAGTGGAAAGCTCTCATGCCTGCAGAGCAGGAGGCTGACAGTTCATTGGCTAGTTATATGAAAAAACTGTTAACAAATAAATCTGTTTTGCAGTTTAACTCTTTTTCAGATAAGGAACAGACCAGACCGGTGGAAGCAGTCTTGGCTCCTGGGACATACGTCTGGCTGAAAGTGATGAAAAGGAAGAATTGGGCAAGTCCAAAGTGGGAGGGACCGTACCAGGTTCTGTTGGCAACGCCTACTGCAGTTAGAGTGGCCGAGAGGACGTCCTGGGTTCATTTAACGCATTGTAAACCAGTAAAGAACTTTCAAATTGATAAAAACTTTGAGAGTGATACACAACCAGAACGAGATGGCCAAAAACAAAGCGAATAGAAGTTTAGATCAACCCCAGAGATGTTGCATAATCATTTTGTTGTGTGTACATTTATTAACTGTAATTGTGACAATTTTCCTCTTGCTGTGGTTTATCTTACACACAACCACACAAGTGAAAGTGGGAAGGCGTGATGAAACATCTATAGACTGGCATCCAAATTTTAACACATACCTGGCCATGAAACGTGTGTATGCAGAGACTATGAACATTTCAAATTGCTGGGTTTGTACAGCTATACCAACAGCATATGGAGGACTGGTAATGTCCGCTGTCCCTTTGGGGATAAATGAGACTTGGGAGAATTTACTTTTTGACACAGGAACTGTGAGATCACAGGACAAAATAGCTTTATTTTTACCTGTCACACAAAAAGGAGCTGTATGTTTCTATAAAAATGACACTCTCCAGGTGGGCTGGAGCAATTGCAATATAACCATATCTTACCAATGTTATATTAAGAATAGTAATGCAATACTAATTATGACTCGTATTTAAACTCATTGAAAACAACTATGAGTGACATTCAAAAAAATCCAGTTTTGTTTAAACAATTGTCAGTTATAGATCAAAAAATGTTTCATGCAGGGCTGATGCGTATTAGTACTAAAGTAGAAAACTGTTATTTTATTTGTGGGAAAAAGACATATAAATGGTTACCTGAGAATTGGTCCAGCAGTTGTTTTTTGGGTTATTTGGTTCCGGCAATAAGACATACTGCAGAATTACCTTTGGGTAAGATACGAAACGTAAGGGAAACAGCTCAAAAATCCGAAGGTCCAGTTAAGAAACCTGTGAATCCAGTTGGGAAGATCGAAGCTGGTTGGAGAGACCATAATTCAGTAAAAGACAAAAGTGAATTGACTCATATGAACTTGAGTGACAGTGTTATATCCTGGGCAGGAATACTCACAGCTTATGGAGCAGTCAAATCGATCTGGGAGCTGAGGAAGTTGTCGAAACTTCTCGAAGTAATGAGTAATGCAACTTTTTCTGCCCTAGAATTGGTGACTGATGAACTGAATGCAATGAGAACTGTTGTGCTACAAAATCGGATGGCTCTTGACTTCACCCTAGCGGCGAGAGGTGGTACGTGCACGCTTATCAAAGAAGAATGCTGTGCTTTTATTCCTGACAATCGTCACAAGATAAATAACCACCTAGAGGTAATTCAGCAAGTATCAGCCATGACTGAACCAGGCCCAAACCCACTGATGGACTTTTTCCAGAATCTATTTGGGGGGTGGGGTTCCATCCTAATGAATATTCTAATTGCCATTTGTGTGGGTATACTCCTAATAGGAGCATGTGTTTGCTGTGGAATTCCCTGCATGAAAAGATTAATCAAAGATTTTGTTGATGTATCTGTTACTGAAACTTTCTACCAAGATATTGAAATTGAAAGATTGGTTTCAGATGATGCTTTTTCTGAAGTATAGATTCAATGACTCACCTAGCTGAAAATCCTGAGCGGAAAAGGCTAGGAGATGAAATGACACTATGCATACTTCAAAATAGAATAAAAAGTATTAATAGAGGGAAAATGTTAGAAAAATGTGTATTTGAATACATCAGAAATGCTAGTTTAAAAGCAAAGTAGTATATAATGCATTTTATTCTATTAATCATATAGTAGTAAAATTAATTCATGTCTAAATGTGAAGTAGTTTTGAAACTGCAGTGTGGCTTGAAGCAAAAGCTGATCCCTGACCCTGACAGAATGCTAGCTTAGCAAGTTTTAATGTTTATGCTTTTCACAAGTGATTATCTGCTGGGTCAGGAAATTAAATGTGTGAAATAATGAAATCTTCTGCTCTTTCCTGTCGGAATGAGATGGCCTTGTATATGTGTTACTTAGATATCACGCAGCTGTGTGAGAAAGTGTAACAGAACAAAGACATGCATTAAAAGACTGAAGCTGCTATTGCATTCGAACTGATATGAAATCTTGAATAAATAACTTTACAGAAAGACATTATGACTGACCAGCTGGATAGCAAGGCCGTATTGTATCTAAAGGAAAAGTTTTTTTAAATGTACAGCATCAGCAAACTTAATTAATGAAGAATTGTAAGCTAAAGTGATGTAGATGCCCTGTGACATATCACGTCAGAAAGGTGCGCATAGCTAAATGTTAAACCTATATAAAATTGTGTGCTTCCTGTTTTATGTCAGACAAAATTCTGTACTTGTACGTTTTTTGCCTCCTGGTGTACACTAGTAAACTTTTGAATCTGAACCTCCTGTGTATTGAATTCTTAATTTTATTTAACAGAAACCACTGTAAAAAATTTCTCCAAAGCCAACCTCATGCTTCTTAAGACAGAAGTGGCAAACTTCACGACACCCATGCTGACGGACAATAGAGGTACGACTGCTGAATCCTATACAATTGCACTTTATAAGCACTTACATGAGTGCATGGATCATGCAATCCCTAACAGAACCAAGATGCTATCCTCCAAAAAAGGAAGCCAGTCTGGTGGTCCCCTGCCATAAACAAAGTCTACAACAGAAGAAAGAAACTGTTGGAGGAACTCCGTGGTCAGCCTCAGTAAGAAGCTGAGATCCCTCATAAAATCCTCCAAAGCTAGTTACGAAAACAAAATCGCCACTGATTCTAAAGACAACCACAAAGCATTCTATAGCTATGTCAAGAATCTCAATGGCAACACTCAGATCTGCTCTGAGTTACAGCACAATGGCACTAAATATACATAACCAACTGATATTGCCAGCATCCTGGTAGATAGGTTCAGTGCTAACTTTACCTCTCTCTCATCCCCTAAAGGGCCCATCTCTATACCAGAAGAATGCAAAGTTCCTGTAATCATGGCTGCACAGGTAAAAAACACACTCTCCAAAGCCAAGAACACAGCATCCATGGGACCTGACGACATCCCAGACTGCGTTCTACATGAACTACAGAACGAACTGGCACTCTACCTAAGTACCATGTTCAATCATAGCCTCACCTCGGACTTTGTACCCGGTGAATGGCACACAGCAATGGTTATCCCACTCCACAAAGGGGGAGCCACCATGGACCCCGGGAACTACCACCCCATTAGCTTGACGAGCCTGGTCTGCAGGGCTATGGAACGTATCATCATGGAACTTATAAACAATGACATTGGTAATCTCCAAACTCTGGACCCTACCCAGTTTAGGTTTGTAAAAGGCAGATCATGTCTCCTAAACCTGATAGACTTCTTTGAAGTGGTCACCAAAGCTGTAGATGAGGGAAAGGTGGTTCACACAGCCTATCTAGATCTCGCCAAGGCTTTCAACACCATCCCCCACTCTGGAATTATAGATAAACTCACTAAACTAGGTATAAATCCCTATGTCACAAGATGGGTTGCCAACTGGCTCACTGACAGAACCCACACTGTGAAAGTAGCAGACTCTAAATCCAACTTCAAACCAGTGACAAGTGGAGTACCACAGGGTTCAGTCCTAGATCCTCTCCTGTTTGGTATCTACTTCTCTGAAATACAAGCTAACACAGAAGATCTTTGGCTAACAACATTCGCAGATGACTTCAAACTAAGAGCCATAATCAAAACTCCTAACGATGTGGACATCCTACAAAAGGGCCTCACTGAGACAGATGCCTGGTGTCAAAGCCATGACCTCACGCTCAATGCCAAAAAGTGCATTCTCATCCCTTTTGGTAAAAACTCTGTACGCATGAACTACCACATAGGTGGTAGTCTACTTAACACTGAAAGTGTTGTAAGAGACCTTGGGACACACGTGGACAGTAGTCTCTCCTTTGATAATCATATCACCACAGTAGTCAGGAAATCCTTCTATGTGGCACACCTCATCACAAAAGGTTTCTCATCCTAGAAAAAAAGAGGTTATTGTTCCCTTCTCCTCATCACTCATTAGCCCCATTATAGGATACAATGCCCCTTTAGGTATGTACCTCATAAGACATCTACAACAACTGGAAAGGCCACAGAAATACCTCACAAAGAGGATTACTGGCCTCAAACAGATGCCCTATGCAGACCGTCTCAAAAAACTCCAGCTTTACTCTGTCGCATATCGCCTACTCAGAGGCGATCTCTGCATAACATACAAAGCTATGTCAAACCCAGAGCTGTTGGACATGTTCCACTTAAAGAAATCCCAATCACTCCAAGCTACACACTCTAGGTACCTAAACTTTGTCACCACAATAAACAGAACATGCTGGAGGGATAGATTCCTGTCCCAGAGACTTCCCATACTCTGGAACAAACTACCTATCTGTATCAAACAAAGCTCCTCATTAGCACTCTTCAAGAAAAATCTTGATGATTGGATGGGAGATAGGAAATTCACCCCAGGGATCATTTATGTGGCTCTGCTTGACAATGGCGCAGGAAAATAATTTTTGTGGGTGGCAAAAGCCAGGGTACCATTTGGCTATGCTTATATAGGCCCTAGGGCCAGTAGCCACACAGTTTACAGGTATGGCTCACTACCCACAGGGCCAGATGCTATGTCCATAGCAGTTATTCAGCAAGACATCATTACAGCAAGCCCCAAAGGTGGCTGTGTTGGGCTGGGTAGAAGGGGCAGGCTGACCCTCTAAATGTGTCATACGGCCCTCAAGCTGGTGTAGCAGATCTCCAAACTCCCTGTGGAGCTCACTACATACCAAGCACCAAGTCCTGGACCTGACTATGGGTGACAGTTTCCTGTCCACGCCCACTCCCCGGGGGGGCGAGCCCCATCCCCTGAGGGGGTTCTACCCAAAGGTGGTGCAAGACCAGCAGACAAGGAGGTCACAGGGTGGGTCCCAGATGCACTAGAGCCTGGTGTCATGGCCAGATGAGGTGGGAGAGGTGGGTCCACTGGGACCAGCCTTCCCAAATGTGCTATGGTGTTGTAGTTTTAAAACATATGTGGGTTAGTAATAGTCAACACATTCCAGGATTAGTTATAACAGCATGCATAGATATTCCCATTAATCCAAAACACCATATTTGTAACAGTTGCATAGCAAACAGAACACATGCATGTATGGAACCACAGTGGCCATTACGATGACATGCAGGTTACATTGATAGCAACAGGTCACCAATGATAGTATTTCAACATGGAACATTAATAGAAACACATTTCAATATTTATTGAACAATAGGACATATGTCCCAAAAGTAGGTTTGGTGTAAACATACCCATTGATTTGTGTATTTAGATTATTGTTGCAGATATAGTGGGAGGGAGCAAGAGATGTCAATTAACAACGTATATATCCCTGTAGTTCTCACAACTTTAATGCTCATTGCTCTAATCAGAAAGGTACAGGTATTATTACACTACCCTATGACCTTGGTTTAGCCAGTGGTATGTTTGTAAACAAGTGTATACTTCAACTGTCTTAAAGCTAAATTCTACATCTCTTACCTGATATACCTGTGGAGGGAATGTTTGTTAACAATACCTGACTGTTTCTACACATGTTCCCAGATTCTGAGTTCATATTATGCACATACCTCTCAATCTCTTATTGCACACACTCTGGTCAAAGCTTGACAACATGGGGGTGGAAATGGGAAATATTTTGAATATTGCTCTCATAAACTTGGAGGGCTGATAGAGTGACAGGATTTTTTATATACATTTTCTGAATGTTTTGAGGTCTGAAAATCAAATGTATGTCATTATCTGCTGACTACAAATCTGAGATCATCCCACTGATTTGCCATGGGAACAGGGAAACAGGCAGAAAATATAAGCCAATTATCTGGAGATTCTGAAAGGATGTGTACAGTTGAGCGGTATGATTATGCATATAGCTTACTACCACTCCCATGATTCAAACCATGGCTGTATCTGCTAAAATACAATTTAAGTCACAGCAGAGTGTGCTGTTTGGATATTGCTGACTATCTCTTCAGTGTTTTCTGTCTAAGCCTCTCGTGGTTGTACAATCTGACCTTGTAATTACAACAGTCTTATACAAACATTCCTAGACATTTTTATTATGTAGCACAGTGTGGGTAACAGTGGTTACTACAACATTGCTATTCAGAGATAATGTAACACTAAAAATGCCATACAATACCAGACTAAACACTACCAGAGCAGGATTTCAATCATTATTGGTAATCACAGTTTTCTTATCTGACAGACCTGTGGAGGGAATGTTTGTTAACACTACCTGAATGTCTATACACATATTACCAGATTCCGAGTTAATATTATGCACATACCTCTCAATCTGTTAATGCACACACTCTGGTCATAGCTTAACAACATGGGGGTAGAAATGGGACATATTTTGGATATTGCTCTCATAAACTTTTGGTGAGTTGCTAGAGTGACAGGTTTGTTTTCATATACATTTCCTGAAGGTTTTGATGTCTGAAAATCAGATGTATGCCATTATTTGTTGCCTAAAATTCTGAGATCATCCCACTGATTTGCCAGGGGGACAGGGTAACAGGCAGAAAATATGAGCCAATTATCTGGACATTCTGAACAAATCTGTACAGTTGAGAGGTATGATTATGCATACAGCTTACTACCACTCACAGGATTCAAACCATAGCTGTGTCTGCTAAAAATACAACAATTTAAGTCACAGTAGAGTTTTTGGAGCCTACTTGCATGGGCTTTCTGATTCACAGCCAACTCAGCTGCAGCTGTAAGAGAAATAGAGAAATATTTAGCCATATCTATCCATCATATACACAGGCTAGACATTATTAAACAGTTACTAGTATGAGTACTTACACACTGCTGGAACATCACCCCTCTGCCTAGATTCTTGGATCCACTGATCCAAGAGCTCCCTTTTCCTCTGTTTCAAGTCAGCATAGTGGTGCCTGACCTGCTCACCAGTCCAAGGGATACCAGTGGCACTGGTGAGGTCACAGGCAAGATGGTTCCAGGCTTCTGCTTTATATTGGGAGCCCTGGTACTGGCCCTGCAGCAGTCTCTCATCATGTTTTTTTACCAGGAGTCCTACCATGACCTTGGACTCCTGGATTCCCCAGGCAGTGCTGCGCAATGGGCAAATCCATTTAGCTGGGCTACTCATTGCTTAGCAGTCATATTTGCACAATGCTTACACCTGGTAAGCAGAGCTGTGCAATGCTTAGCTTTGCTTATTTTTCATTGTATATACTATTTGCTGTATGGCATTGATTCATTATTCATTACATATTATAAATGTGTTTACTGTCCTTGACATGGCATTTATTCATGTGTGACTGTACTGTATGGGGCACTTGTGTTTATATGGGGATTTCACTACTTTATTACATTGACACCTCACATCTTGACCTAATGCAGTACTCTGGTTAAGACATATATGTTATTTAGTAGGTAATACAAAAAAATTGTTTATGCACTGCTGTCACATTTAAAATGTGAATGAGTTACAGTGGGGATCAAACCGGGAATACTTACTTCTAAAGTGAACACTCTGAACACTGCACTATTGCAATACTGTTTATGCTGGATGTCTCTTACTATTTAACTTCTTC
Organism: Protopterus annectens; assembly: GCF_019279795.1. Taxonomy (NCBI): domain Eukaryota; kingdom Metazoa; phylum Chordata; order Ceratodontiformes; family Protopteridae; genus Protopterus; species Protopterus annectens. Next base: position 1,150,444,850 of record NC_056735.1, read on the forward strand.
TGCTGTTTAAGCTGGACTAAGCGTAGCTAAGTAATGGGCACACCTGCACAGCTACGCTTAAACTTTATCACATTTATAAAAAAAAAAGTTCTGTTGTGTTATGTTATCTATACCCTTCAGAATATCCCTGCTAATGCTAAACCTGTTATTTTATCAGCTTTCTGCTTTATGGTGGGCATACCTCTCAACCTCTTGGAGCAAATAACTCTGGACAAACCCTAAAATGATGGGGGGACAAATAGAGGGACAGATTTTAAATATTGCTCTTACAGTCTTGCATTAGCATGGATTTTCTAAAGGATGTGGAGACTTTTAAACTCAAATGTTTGTCATTATTTAATGACTTCAATCCTCAGCTATTTTACAGACAGGTACAGATTTTAGGAGGAACACACCAAAATATGGGACAAAACTGTGGACATTGTGTGAAAATCTGTACAGTTGAGAGGTATCCTGACATGTTGGGGGTGTTATGAGCATTCTCGCTCATTTTAATTGCCAAAAGGCAATTCTGGAGTGCAGGGGTATGTGTATTGTGAGAGCTCTGCTCTCAGACACACCCTCTGCACTCATACACACCTCCTTGTTAGTTTAAGAGCACAGGCAGAGTGTCTTCATGAATATGCAAGGCTCACTGCCATGCTGTGGAGGAGCAGTCCCTGCTATGCAAAAATAACTTATTCCTGCATGGCTGCTTGCTGAGTCCCGGGGTATGTCTTATATTGGACTTGAGAGCATCTGTCCACTCTAATCAGCAACTCTGAATTGAGTACAAATCCAAAGAAATGACAACTGTATTCGGGGTTCTAGAAGGGTCAGAATTCCAAGGACCAAGTACTGTGTTCTGTTCACACACAGGTATTTCCTATTTCTTACCACACCCATTTCCATGGCATCTGTTAGGCTCCCCTCACCCCAGGCAACAGTTCAGCCTCAACATTGTCTTTGCATGTGTCCAAGATTCTGATTCCCCACAAACTATTTTCTTCATGCCACAGCACTAGTTCCAGTTTAGGCTTCAGGCCGATTGGATATTGCAACAAATACTAAATCATTTTCTCTAACAAGCTTTAGTAACAAAATACTGAAGTCTTGCAGTTCAATGTAGACAATTAAATCTATGAGCTAATAACAGGTTTTATTTTGCAGTTCTTGGATTGAGACCTTACACTGTGAAAGAGCAAGTGAGTTAATCATAGTACACACTGGTCACCCCTTAAAACAGGCACTTGCTCCTAGAGGATTTAAAATGTTTAATAAAAAAGTAATATATAAATAAATAATACTAAGACATTCAGCAATTTGTTAAGGGTCATTATTTTTCATTCTTTTATTCTGTGTTATGGTTCACTAGTACTTAACTTCTTTTATGCTGTATATGGTGAAATAGTTTCCCTTGCCTTGTGTGAGCATATATGCTCTGATCTAAGCACATTTACCTTACTTTGCATTATGTTCTATAGGGAGCATGACAGACCACATCTGAAAGGAACATATGATCACAACATACAGCAGTTTCATTAGCTACTGATAAGCTGACAATATTAGCAAAAAGAAATAATTCAATCTACAAACAAATAAACAAGGTGCTATGTATTATCTGAAAAGTTTTCAAAGAAAAATTAAAGCGAAACATGTTTAGTTTCTGGCCTTACAAGCTAGTAGTATAATATTCATGGAAAGACTACTTGCTCCATTTACAAAAAAACTGGAGTGAGATCACAGGAGATTAAACAAAACACATGTTAGCTGGACCTTGCTGATGTCAGAGCCAAGAACACAATCCATAACTGACTTCACCATGGACTACAGGTCTGCCAGGGTGTCACTGCTATAAAGAGAAATCAGAAACAAAATAGTTTATGAAATGGGCAATAAAGCTGAAAATATGAAGTAGATGAAAGTTTGGGGCATACAAAGACCTGTAGGAGATTGACAGCTTGCACATATGAGAATGACAAGCACAGTTAGAAATCTCTGTCACGGATGAGGGTGAACATGCAAGAAAAAAGGTGCATCACACTATTACTAGGGTAGCGCAGCTGAGGTCGCAGATATTCCTGAAATGTGGTCCAAATTTGTGTTTTCAGCACTGTCAATAAAATAAAACCTGTTTCCATAATTAATTAATTTAGCAGTTCATTAGGGACGAGTACAGCAGAAAACTGTGGAGAAAAGCACCATGAATAAACTAAGTATACAACAATAATAATTTGAAAAGTATAAATATACAGTGAGAAGTGAAAATTAACAGGTGTGTAGTTATGCTTCAGTTACATTATCTACAGTCAGGCACCAAATAGTTAATCCTTTTAATATCATATATACTATTTAAACCCACAGAGCTTATATGTAACAGTCCTGATATTCCTACTGCCAGACTACAGACATGCAGAGAGACAGGAGATAGTCAGTAAGCAAGTGAGTAGGGCATATAAAGTTGATACTTAACACCCTAGCCAGTCTGAAAACAGTGCAAATGATTATGTCTGTGAGCTGTTCATGGGCTGCTTTCTGTTGTCAAGGGACTGATTCCCTGAGCCTCCATTTGCCTACCATGTGACTCTGAGCATGTCACTAACTGGAGAGTGCTCCCAGGGTGTCCAAGTACAAATGAACCATAACACAGAATAAAATGAAAGAATTATCATGGAAATGATCACTAATGATGTAGAAAATCTCAGGAAACTGAACCCAGCCCAATTTGGTTTCATCAAGAGGAGGTCATGCCTACTCAGCCTGGTGGACTTCTTTGAGAAGGTTACCAAAGCAATGGATGAGGGCAAAATGGTTCACACTGCGTACCTTAACCTGGCCAAAGCATTTGACACAATACCCAACTTGGACATTGTTGCCAAAAAGAAGAGGTTATGTATAAACCCTTATGTCACCCAGTGGATAGCCAGCTGGCTCACATACAGGACCCAGGAAATTAGAATTGGGGAGTCCACCACTACGAAGAGGCCAGTCATAAGTGGGGATCAGTCTTGGGACAGCTCCTTTTTAGCATTTACTTCTCTGAAGTCAGTGGCTTCCGGCTGACTAAATGTCCAGATGATTGCAAATTAGAGGCAGTCATAGAATCCCCACCAACTCAAATGTTCTCCAGGAATGCCTGACACAGACAAATAACTTGTGCCAAAGCCATGAATTAAAGTTAAATGCCAAGAAATGCATAACAGTATTGTTCAAGAAGTCATCCACCCCCACTGACTATAATGTTGACAACACACCCCTAATTGATGACCCATTATTCAGGGACTTGGGGACACACATAAAAAATAATCTAGCCTTTGGCCATCATGTGCCAACAGTAGTGAGGAAATTATTCTATGTTGTGCGACTTATAAAACCAAGGTATGGCATTTAGGTCCAACGAGGTAATTATTTCACTGAATTCAGCATTCTTCAGACCTGTCACTGAGTACATTGCCCCCACTGGCATTTACCTAACCAGGCTCGTCCAACAATTGGAACTTTCACAGAGGTACCTCAGGAAAAGAATATAGGACATAAATAACATGCCTTGTGCAGACTGCCTCAAGGCCTTATCCCTGTATTCTGTCTCCTACAGGCTGTTGAGTGGGGAGATCCATGCCTGGCATACAGGTCATTGCCAGACCCCACTTTGATGACCTTCTGCATATCCACAAAACAAACAACACCAGAATTACTCATTCTAAAGACTTAAGCCTTGCCTATGATATAAATAGGACCTGCTGGAGAGACAGGTATAAATCCCAGAGACTACCCCTTCTCTGGAACAGGCACCCATGTGAAACAGAGTTCTCTCAACCCAATTCAAGTGTAACATGGACAATTGGATGGGGAAACGGAAATTCATCCCTAGTCTGGTACCTATGCCTCTAATGGACAAAGGAAGCCTGCAAATGGTCCATCTCCCAGCCCTCTGCTTGTAAATGTTTAATCTCCAGTGCCTCTGCTTACACTTATCTAGGGTACCAGAACTTGTCAGAGATCTAGGATACATGGCTAGGTTTAAAAAGGTCCTGGTGGTCATTAGCCTTTTAACCTATGAACCTAAGACACTTGAGTCTAGTAGGCTTATCTGGTTAACTAAAATAAAACAGTACAGCTTAGGGATAGCTTCAAAATGGAGCACATCTTGTTTTAAAATATATGTAGCAGGAGTGATCCCTAACTTATACTAGTAAGAGGTTTCATACCTGATGAAGTCCTGGCATCAGAAAGTCCTAGGTGCTACCAATTTAATCTGATGTTGGTTGATACCTCACCTTCCTGACTGGCAGTTGCCAGTGAAAATGAGTTTTGGCTGAATTATTACAGTTTATGTGTAGTGTGCTGAACATAAACTGCAGCTGTACATATACACTTTTGTTGGAAAGACAGAGACATACTAAGACAGATAATTTACAGCAATAGTGAGGTAAGAAGAGAAGATATACAATGATATTCCAGCAGGTTGAGAACAGACACTGGCAAAGATCTGGTTACAGACTGCATTTGACCATACTGCCAAAACACTGTTTTTGGCAGTGTCTTTTTTTTCCATTGTCAGACAAAAACCTATAGCCACATGACCAAATTTAGAAAACAAAAGTCCACACATTTTTCAACATAATAATATTAGTTCTTTGCGCCTCATAACTGGAATATGGAAATCAAGGGGAAAATGCTTGACAGCCCAAAAAAAAATTGAGAACTAGCTGTTTGAAGCCCCCCCTCCCTCAAACAGATGTGGAAAAAAGCACAAGTGCATCATATAGGTCCATAGGTTTATACTAGGCTAATGACCACTAGGGCAATTATAAGCCTAGCCATGCAACCCAACCCAAATGTCCCCATGTACCATGGTCATCTATATTCCAAGGAGTATGTGAGGCATTAGCTATCAGCCTCTGCTCATCAGTGACATGGATGACAGATTGGGTGTGAATTTATGATTTCCCATCCAGTGATCAAGGTTACATTAGAATAGGGTCAGAGATGTACTCTGCTTCACATGGATGGGGAGCCTACTCCATACTGTAGGGATCCTTTGAAGCACATGTATATGTCTTGCTTGCATGTTCTATTTATGTTGCAAGCAAAGTTTTTTGGTGTTGTTTGTTTTGTGGATGTACAAAAGATCTATCAGGGCTATATCTGATAATGCCTTATATGCCAGGTATAGAACGCCTCATAGTAAGCTGTAGGAGACTGAGTACAGAGACAGGGCCTTAAGGCAGTCTGTGTAGAACAGTGTGTTAATACCCTGGATTCTTTTGGTGAGGAAACCTTTTCGGGCATTCTAATTGTTGTAAATGCTTTGAAGGTAAAGGCTGAATGGGACATTGTACTTAGTGATGGGTCTGATAAGGGCCACATAAAGTGCACTATAACTTCCTTGGATCTGGTTGCCATACCTTTACTTATAAGTTGGGCAACATAGAATTATTTTCTTACTATCTTGGCTATGTGTTGGTCAAAGCCAGATTACTGTCTACATATGTTCCCAGATTCCGAAGTACTGGGCCAACTTTTAGGGGTGTTTTATTAATGGAATAATTCACTTGGGTGGACGTTTTCCCAAAAGACACTATAATGCACTTCTTCATATTGAGTTTTAATCTGTGGCTTTGGCACCAGACATTTGTCTGTGTTAGATTCTCTTGCAGGATGTTAGTGTTGTGTGGAGAATCAGTGATGGCTCCCAAATTATAGATATCTGCAAACTTGGTGAGCCAGAGGCCCCTAACATTATCCTTGACTTCTGAGAAGTAGATACCAACAGGAAAGAGTCCAGAAGGGAGCCCTGTAATACTCCACTGGTGACCTGTCTCTTGGTAGAGATGTTCTCACCAACTCTTTCTTCTTGGGTCGTATCTGTGAGCCATCTGACAACTCAGTGAGTTATGCAAGGATTTATACCTAGGTTGATAAGTTTATCAACAAAACCTAAGTGGGCTATCATATTGGAAACCTTGGTATGCACAATTTGTACCTCATCCATTGCCTTGGAGAACATCTAAAAGAAGTTTAAGTAGGCAAGACCTTTCCTTGACACAGTCAAGTTGGGATGGGTCTGGTGTCTGAAGGTTGCAAAGTCTTTGTTGATCATTTCCATGATAATTCATCCCATGGCTTTGCATATTAGACTTGTTAGACTGATGGGTCTGTAGTTTCTGGGGTCAGTTAATGAACCACTCTTGTGAAGAGAGATAACCATTGCAGTCCTCCATTCACTTAGTAAGTGGCTTGTTTTGAGGCTGTAGTTAAAAAGTGCCTCAAGTGGTCTTGATAGGTCATGTTTTAAATTATTTAGGAGACAGCCTGCTATATTGTCAGGGCCCAATGAGGCAGTATTTTTGGCCTTAGTAAATGCTGTCTGATGATAGTTTGAAGGTGTGTGCTAGAAGGGATTTCACAGGGAGGCAGGGGGAGTGGGGGTAAAGCTAGAACTGAATTTGTCATCCAAAAGATTTGCTATGTCACCTTGCTGAGTGAAGATGGTGTCATTTGCCACCGGTTTAGCACACTGCTGTCTTACCTTTAAGGTTTCGGACATAACTGAAACAAGCCTTGTGGTTGCCTTTAGTCTGATAGGCTATTCTGACCTTGAAATTGGCCTTGTTAGTCTTAATTAGTCCTCTTAGTTCTTGTTTAGTTTAATCAGTGATCTATTGTCTGCATGAGAGTTGATCTTTCTGATTTTGGCCCTGACCTTTTTTCCATTTGTTATATACCCTGTTAAGGTTAGGATTCTACTAGAGTGGTTTGATTTTGATGTTTGTTATGGGCAGACTTCTGATGATTACAACAGTCCCTGTGTGAATCTGTAAATGCACGTATAGGTGCATGTGCACACACACACACACACACACACACACACACACACACACACACACACACACACACACACACACACACACACACACACACATACACACACACACACACACACACACACACGTATGGACATATGCAGATAGATACACACATATATGCACCCATATGTACACACAGATTCCCTTCACAAGCTTGAAGTTTCACAACTTCTAAATGAAATGATCGAGATCATAAGATCAAAGTTTTGAAACTTTGAACATTTTGAATGGAGATCGCCGTACAGAGTAGAATGGGAAATTTGCCATTTCCCCTCACTGCAGTGTGATCTCAGAATTGGTATGTTTATTTAGCAGGGGATGTGGGGGGTGCAGAGGAGCTTGCCCCCTTCAAAAACGTAAAAAAAAATTTCATTCGTTTTATTACAATTTCAAAGTTTCAAAACTTCAGTCTTATAGTCTTGACCATTTGCAGTTTGAAGTTTTGAAACTTCGAGCTTGTAAAGTAGATCTGTATACACACACACACACACACACACACACACACACACACACACACACACACACACACACACACACACACGCACACACACACGCATACGCACACACACTGCATATGTGTGTGTGTGTGTGTGTGTGTGTGTGTGTGTGTGTGTGTGTGTGTGTGTGTGTGTGTGTGTGTGTGTGTATAAAAACATTCACATGTACATACATAAATTTAGATAAAACAATCTTACAAACAACCAAAAATCCAGTGACTAAAGGGCGGCATAATGGGGTTGGGAGGTTGGTATAATAGTTAAGGTGTTTATCTTGCAGACACAAGGTGCATGGGTTGATTCTTACATGAGCTAATCAGCTAGGCTTAAAATAGCCCACAGGGGCAGTTAGCCTAATACTAACCTATGAACAGAGATTCACTGGAAGCAGCAATGAAGATAACAGAACAGTGTGCCAAGACAACCACAGAGAAAGTAAAATCAAAGTATAGCAGCATGGTTTCACTCACTCAGCATTTAATCAAGCTAAAGAAGTTATCAATCAGTGACCTATAGAGTTTGGTGACCCCCATTTTTATGTAAGCTTTAGGAAACCAACATAGCATTTCAAAAATTCAAGACAACATATTAGTAAACATTTAAATGTTACTTCTCCTATCATATTACTGATATCATGAGCAGGTCATTGATCTTGTTAAGCACATTATTGTTTAAAATGTATTACATATTTCAAATGTGATTCACCTCAAAAGCGAAATGTTAGATGTAGTTCACATTTAAGACGGTTAAAGAATAGTAACATATCTGTTTATAATACATGCTGTATAATACATGTATTAAGAAATAGATACTATAGTTACCTGACACAGATGTGCAAATAGTGTCGCAGAATCAGCTGCTGCATTATTGGAGATAAATCCTGCATTCATTCTCTATTCAGATATTCCATTTGGCTGAAACAACCAGTCTTCCAACACCACATGGATGGAAAGTCTGTTTTTCGGAATGCCCAGGTATTTTGGTGCACTAAATGCAGCATTTCTTTATTTCTTTGTTACAGATCTGAATGGTAACAAAGAGAGACTTGAACCTCAGCACTGAAATAAATAGGACATGCTGCGGGGACAGATTCATAACCCAGAGGCTCCCTTCACTCTGGAATAAAATCCCAGTCCAGGTTAGGCAGAGTCCCTCATTGACTCTCTTCAAGAGGAATCTTGATGAGTGGATGGGAGATCGTAGGTTTACCCCGGGTATCACTTCTGTGTCACTGTTAGACAGAGGCACAGTATACTAACCTCGAAAAAGGGCATAGCAAAATAAATTTAAAATGGGTGGCAAAAGCCAAACACATTCTGGCTAGGCTTATAAATGCCCTAGGGCAGATAGCCTAGTATGAACCTATGAACCTATGAACCTATGTCATTAGAATATTTGGGGTGGGTGCCTGCATCTTGTCCTGCTTATTGTAGCAAAGGGATGTTTATACACTCCTGGTAAACTTCTTGCATTTTTGCCCATTCATTGAAAAGATTTATTTATTTGTTAACTAATAAATAGATACATTTATAATTAATAATTAATAAATAAATAAAAGACATGCATCTCGTGCATTTCTCCCCTGGCCTCCACTGAAAATAGGCTCTGTCCTAGTCGAACTTTCTTGGTTAACAAATGTTAAATAAATAAATATAACCAATAAATGCAGTAATACAGTATAAAGACCTGCAGTTTATTCTAACAGAGTACGCACACACCCTCTTCTATAACCAACCCCTCTACTTTACCCTCTCTGAACCCCTAATCACATTAACACCCACAGCTTGTCTCTTTTCTTTTCTCAACGTGTCTGTACTATCTAACTCCTTCTCTCTTCCATAGCAGCTTATATAACCTAGCATTACCCACAATCAGAGGATTACATGTGTAAGGTTAGGATATTCACTTGTAGGAGTAGCTACAACTTTGGTATCTTTATTTAGACTGCAGTGCAAGGAATTGTGATTATGACTTCAGTCATAACCAGATTGTTATGCAGTTGAGAAATGGATGTCAGAAATTCACTTTATGATAACTAGCTGTGAAACTGGCTGTAACTTTATTTTTCCTGTTTTTAGAGCATTATCAGACCACTCCAATTCTTATAAGTATATTACTATTATGCAATATAATGGCTATACTGAGTCACGTCTAAAGTTAATAAGTGCAATATGGTAACTAAACAGCTGCTATTCACTAGTCTCTAGTTATTCTCTATCTTAACAGTGTAGGGGTTTGGTGGTGGATATTTATTTTTTATTTGTCATTGGATAATGGGTAATGAATGTGTTTATGTAATGTGGACTACCTCTTGCATGTCATATGTGTTGTTAGTTTCTTTCTTATGTTATTATTTGATACCGTTGTATCTGTTGTTTGCACTGCATTTCTCTCATGAGCTAACATTTGTAATTTTGTTTAGGCTGCACGTGAATCTTTGAATTATTCCCGTTTTTGACATGTAATAAAAAACAAAACCCAAATCAGTATCATATTATTGTTATTATTTTATTAAACTGAAACAATTTTAAAAGTTTGCTCAGTATTATAAAGGCTAGGCTTCATATTGATTAAACGCATTCAGTGCTCAGTGGGTGTAGTCATACTTTCATTAATTTTCTAATATTCACTTTTTCCTATCCAGGGTTCTGCAGAAGCCAGACCATATCCAGTTATTCTAGCATTCAATTCATATAAGCTGCTTTTGTTACAGATGACACAAGAAAACAGACTGCACATTTAGAGAAAAGTTGAAACTAGAATGTTCACATATATTAGAAACAAATAATAAAGTTATAAAATTCTAATCGGATATGTGTGACAACATTTAACTTGTCTACCATTAATAAATTTGAGTTGCAAAAACGAATGACCCACACTATGACCTCTGCTAATCCTTAGATTCATAATTTCCCCCACTACACATACATACCCACTCATGTGTGCACTCACAAGTGCACACACACACACACACACACACACACACACACACACACACACACACACACACACACACACACACACACACACACAGCAAGTAAGGCAGAGCAGAATTGATACATTGATACATGAGGTATCCTGCAGTTGTGAGTAACAGCATCCAAAGTTTTTTCATACAACGACACCTGCTGCTGTCTGTCATAAGAGCAGAACTATACCATTACACCCATCAATCCAACACTCTTGAGACCAAACAGTGTTACTGTATGATCAGCCTGGTGAGACCCTGCAATCAGATCTAGCAATGCTAGCTTGAAACAATGTCTGCTATTTTATGAAACAGTGGCTACTGTCCATTTGACAGATAGTCATACACCATGTGTAAACGTAGTGGACCTTGATCATAAATCGTACACTTAACCTGCAGCCATGTCACTACTTTTTCATTTATTTTCCTTCTCAAAGAACAGAAGGCTCAAGACAGGCATGGCATTTATGAGATGATGTGGGTATAATGCTGATTTCTTTTGATAGGTTTCATTACTACAGCAAAAGTAATCAGAGTCAGAAGTGATTGGATGTGTTGGGGTTCTCAAGCCTAATTATGACTGATAGGGCACAACATCTAAAATTGCCCAAAAACTTTCTCCTAAGTGGATCACTCTTAAATGCAGGGTAACAAGGTTGTAGACTGCATCATTAGATGAGTCCTGCCAGAGAACACAAAGTCATCTGAAGAGATCTGTCTCCCAATTAGAGTATTGTTTGGTATGAAGTCAGTTACCCTACATGCATTTTTTTTTGTTATAAGTATTCTTTCTAAGTGTAGACAACAAGTATAAACATCTAGTTTCCAGGAGTTGACTGTCTCTGTAAAGCTAAGCTGAAAATTACTAGTTTCCTCTATCACATTAATCTGAAATGGTGTTTTTATTCAGTGTGATAAGCCTTTACTATTTATTGTAGTTCAGACACGGTACATGCAGAAGCTGGAAGATAAGTGACATGAACAGCTAACTAACAGAATTCTTCTAAGTCTACAAGATATATTTTATAACATGGTCCATAGAAATCTGAAAGTATAATTTATGTTCATTATAACAAAAAAGCCAGATCACCTTCTTGAGTGAACAAAGCAATTTTGTTAGGCTTACTTGTGCACTCATTCCTGCCTAGACTATGACAAGTATAACCAATTTATATAGTATCTTGTTTCTACTATCCTTTCTAGTCCCACTTGAGGCTACTTGCCATCCTATCTGGGCGCCAGCTGTGTTGTTATAGCAACCAACAGCTCATTTGCAGTCTGCTGTTTTTCACAGCCAGGCCATGAAGTCAATATTGCATTGCAGTTCACACGCCATTGCATCTAGGGAGTGGAAAGGAACTATTACAGCATTCTTCCTGTGCTACTAACGTGAGGAAAGAATGCAAATTATTAAACGGTTAAACATAAACATTAAACCACAGATTCCATTTACATTTTTTGTTCTTTGGGAAACTGACAGATTGTGACAAAAGAATAAACTATGAAGAGAGGGCATCTTATAACACAGATCACTTTTGTCTCTTCAGGGAGTTTGTGCTTTAGGGTGCCTGGCAGTTATGTGTTGTTCAGAGTCTTTTATCAAAAACATAAAATAAATACGAAGTCAGATGTGGGGAAAATAAATCAAAATTTATTATCCAGCAGCCTTTGGTTTGGCTTAAAAGACTGACTGAAATTAAAAGTCTATAACCACAAACCTATTCTTTATTTGATTTCATGAGTTTAATGGCCAAAATTGTGGGTGAAAAAGATATGCAAAATGGGAGTTCTGAGTCTCCAGTTTTAACCCCAAAATGACATTAATAGGTATTCTTTCAATCACAGCTCTAGGGGATCTCTTTATATCTATCAGTAAAGTAAACCATTTAAAGAAGTAATAACTATTTCAGTCTGAAAAATAAAATACATATAAACATCTAGTTTCCAGGTGCTGATGCCGTTTTCCTCACAAATGAGGATAAATGCAAGTAGATGTCCACGAATCCTTATGCTCAAAATCTAAAACTAGCTGCCATGTCATACTAGTAAGATACTCTTTATTTCACCATTTGTCATTATTATTTACAGCTGTCCTACTTGGGTGGTAATGGATTTGCAGGGAAGAATTAGCAAATGCAAATATTGTAGCTTCACTGCTTTTTATCTGCTGCCCGAACTGAAACCATAACTGTCCTAGTGTCTGCCCTGTCACTGAATGTGATTGCTGTGTTTTTTTTTATTGTTATTTTTGTGGGGGGGGGGGGTGTAGAGGGTTGATACAGAAGCAGATACATATGCATGCTGGGAGGTGTAGTTTCCATTTATGTTGTCTTTAATCATTTTGCACTGAGTTCTGACTTTGAACTACCATACTCATATTTATTTCAGATTGCATGAATCATTGTGCTAATGTTTATTTTAGAATGTTTCATTTAAGGCAGTGTTACATATATACTTCAAAATATAAGGACTGCATCAAGGTATGTCCTATTTTCTGCCAAGGAGGTTAAATAGGTGCTAACAATGATGACATTGTATTGCACATTGGTGGAAGGAGCACATGCTGATAAGTGTCTACTACAAGGCTGTACACGGGGGGGGCTGTAAATCAATCCTTGACTGACTTTATCAGCAAAGTAAACTTCCAGTCAATTTCCAGTTTTTAGCATGATGCACCATTCAATGTATCTTACCCTGAATATGGATATTATGATTCAAAAAGGCATTTAGAATAATGTTCCATATGGTCTTGTTAATATCCAGTACAAACCAGCTTGACAGCTTTCAGTGATCCATGATTTATCCATTATTTATCCATTTACTTGGTATACCTGTGGCCCTTTTTTGCAGAAAACTGTTCTGTTGACTTATAAATCGGTATGCCTATTATATACCTGTTAGAGTAAGTTTCATGAATTTTTACTGTTGTTATGTCCAGGATGCATTCACCCATTATTAGCCAAATGCTAAGGTTCTACAGTAAAAGACTAAAAGTTCTTCCATCAAAAAGAAAAAAAAATGTTGACTGTAAAAACAATCATCAGTAATGTTTTTGAATCATATATTTTTTTATGGGCAACAGCTCACCTGAATGCCTGATGTAGGGGGATTCACCTTTTGTGTCCCCAACATAGTATAACCAGTTTCAAAGCCCTGACCACAGAGACCTCATTTGAATAATGTGAGCTTTGCTAGACATTGCAGTATTGTGTGGATCCCAAGGAGTGAACAAATTGTTCTAATCATATATCTTTCAGAATAACCAAAATGTAGGCTTATGGACTTTTTAAAGCAGTTGCATTGACTCTCATAGCCTCTGACATGTCAGGATAAGGCAGGATAGGAAAGGACCAAACAAGATAGGAGATAATAAGATAGAATGAATGCTGTTCTGCAGTTGTTGTTGTTTGTCTTTCGTCTTTTCCCGGTAAGGGGTCGCCACAGCGGAACTCCGGTCTGCTAATGATTGGCAGTAGATTTTTACAAAACGCCAAGGTGCCAGCTCGACGCCATACCTTCAACGAAGGCATGCCCATTTATGCATGCATGTCATTCAAACTCTACCCAACCGCGGGGAGAACATGCAGACCCCACGCAGAAGGCACTCCCAAGCCTAGCCGAGAATCAAAAGGGAGAACCTCTTGCTGTGAGGTACCAACACTACCACCGTACCAGCGTGGCATTTAAAGCATGAAAATCCTACAGCTAGTCAAAGATCATCACGTGACTTCAACAATATGACTAAAGATCTTATTAATAAAATGATTAAATAAGTATTCTTTTTTTACACGTACGTTAATTGCATAATCAAAGTAAGTCACTTTAAGGTGTGATATTTGTGGTATATGTCTCTTATTGTATGGCTGAATTACATGTATCGTGAGAAAATCTTATAAGTTAAAGTCTTCAGTAAAGCATACCATGTTGCTTAAAACTGAACAGTCTAGAGCAGTCACATGTCAAATCATGGTGCAGCTCTGAACTCAAAGATTTGTTCATGTTCGTCTCAAGTGATTTAGAGCTTCTACTTTGTAAGTTGCACTGCGGTTATTTTATATAATAAAGCAATGCATGTTATGCTTGTTTGAGATTTATACTTAATTTCATTGGAGTACTCACTGTTATGTGATTTTGTTATTGCATTTAGAAATGCTAAATCAAACAGGGGGAGGGGGGCTGAATTAGTGAATGGAAAATAAACAAGATGTGCTATTCTGTTGCCAGAGAACAGAAGGTAGGATTAGTGAGAAAGATAAGACAAGAACAAAAGAACAAAAAAAGAAAGAAAGGAAGGAAAAAGAAAGAAAGAAAGGAAGGAAGAAAGAAAATAAAGAAAAAATTCCCAAGTTAAGAACTTAGTGTGGTGTCCAGAGCAGTGCTGGGCTTCTGTTACTAGAAGTGCCAAACATATGTAGAAAAGGGCATCACTGTATTCCTCAGGAAACAAAATGAAATATCAGGCATCTGTTTAACCCCTTCTTATTGAGGTAACATGCCATTACAAATGATAAGAGTACACAAAAGAAAAAGAAAATACTAACAGCAGGAATGGAGAGAATATCTGACAAAGTACTTGGTCGCAGAAAGAATGGTGCATGTTTGGCATACGTGCCCATTGATGGTATTTGATGAGATGTGGCACAGAGGTAGTAGATCCAAGCTTGTTGTGAGAAAAGTTGTGAGATACAGCTCATAAACTCTGACATCAGCTTAGGCATCTTTTACCTCCAAACGTGATCTCACTAGTTATATTTTACTGAAAGTGATACATTATTTAATTCACTATATTTAATTTATTCTTACAGAAGTGCAATATCTTTCTCTTAATAGTGCAATTGCAATAATTCCTCATGTGCAATATTAACAAACTGCCATTTCTCCTTTTTTTCTGTGTATAGTACTATTTGTTCATATGTTTAGGTTTATATATATGGGCAGTTTTACCCGAATAGAAATAGGTTATAAGGAGTATTTTTTTATGTGCATTAGTCATTAGAATAGCTGTGTGTATGTCATGTCTTATTCTTTTTATACTTACATTGCTTCTGTACTCTGATGACGAGCTGATACCCAAAATTTCGTTTAGGTTGCACTTGTGTTTCCTAAGTGACAATAAAATTTTCTTTGAATCTTTGAATCTTTGAAAAGGAACCCCAGCAAAAGACAGTCCTGCTTTGATGCACTGAGAGATAATTTGCAGAGAGTGCAAAAAAGGTGGGTCACTATGGCAATAAATTTATATGTAATATTCATAAGAGCAAACTCTAGTTAATAGTAATTGAGAATTCTTATTCATACCAGGCAGCATCTGTGAGCATACCAAAACACACTCTATGTTTGCTTAGCGTTATTCCAGTATGATGGAATGCACTTAAAGGCAATTGGAAATTGTGATAAACCAAATTATTATCATAGAGAATGTTTTTTGTTCATGCTGACTTTGAGTAACTGTCATGAGACCAGTAGGATTTGGAATAGTGCTTATCTTAGCACCTCTAACTACAGCTGTTTATATTTTCCCTGGTTGCATCCACTAAAACATATGTTTATCACAGAAGATTAAGGCTATGAGCTCTAAATGAGCTTCCTCAATGGCCCAAGGTTTGATTCCTTCAGCTTCCATATCTTTACTGTGTAACTCTGAGTAACTTAGCCAGACAGTGCTCTCAGGTTGCCCCTAAAACTGGACAGTGGGCTTATGCATTTAACAAATAGATAAAATAAAAGACCAACATGGTTAACATCTTGATCAAGAAAATTATCAGTGTGCTGAATTGCATTCCACCGTACACTGTAAACATTTATGAGGTAAGTGCTTATGAACATGGAAGAGGTAACAATGTTACTAAACAGGCTCCTAACAGTAAAAAAAAAAGTGAAATGAAAGATAGCTGCTAGCCTTCTTTAGGGTCAATATTAGTAGATAAATAGTTTTTTTAAAAAAATGTACATGCATGTAACCATTTATTGTTACAAGGTTTGGTTTTGGAGCAGATTAATGTAAAATATGATAATGATTTAGTGCTGAAGAATAAACTATTGTATAAAGAATCTATCTACATCCTGAAATATAATACATTGGTTCCTATGGAGCTCAATAATGAAGTAAATTGGAGATGTTTACTTTAAGACGAGGATTTTTTTAATGTTTTAATTGTTTAATTCCTTAGTTAAGTGGTTAATTGAGAATGGATTTTGCATTTAAGGAAAGCTTTTTTTCTATAATGTTATGTTCTGTAAAGGTGTTTGTACCGAGGCGCTAGAACCATTCTGTGATTAAAGAAGCTTTTTATAAATGGTGGTTGAGTTTATCCACCAATTTGGATCCAATAGTTGTATAGAAAAATGAATGGTGTGGAGGTTGTTGTCATATTTATGAGGTAAGTGCTTATGAACATGGAAGAGGTAACAATGTAACTAAACAGGCTCCTAACAGTAAAAAAAAAAAAAAAAATATGTGAAATGAAGGATGGCTGCCAGCCTTCTTTAGGGTCAATAAAATCTGAAGTTCTGGCATACCCCTCAACCTCTTAATCCATGAAATCTAGGCAAAGCCAAAAATAATGGGGAGACATTGACCCAAAAATAGGGACAGATTTTAAATATTGCTCTTATAAACCTGGAGGTTTCTGGAATAAAAGATTTTGCATCAACATGCATTTTCAGAACTACATGAAAGATATGAAGTCTAAAACAAATGTATATCATTACCACGAACAATGAAACAACTGTAGAAACAACA
This sequence comes from Protopterus annectens, assembly GCF_019279795.1. Taxonomy (NCBI): domain Eukaryota; kingdom Metazoa; phylum Chordata; order Ceratodontiformes; family Protopteridae; genus Protopterus; species Protopterus annectens. The sequence continues at coordinate 1,150,461,905 of NC_056735.1, forward strand.
AAATAAAAATCAAATTCCTGGTGCAGAGTGAATGATAAATGGTGCAGCTCGAACAGGACAGGAAAACTTTTATTAAAATAATACAATTCCACAGGTTCAAATCCACAGGTTAAGCGCTTTCATCTGTTCAATATACAGACTTCCTCAGAACCAAGATAATCCATCACCAACACTCATTATATATCCAATTTGGCGCCAACATTTTAAATATCCTTATAAAGCCTTAAAGAGACATTCTGCTATTCCTCTCATACACGAAACTAATACATAACATTTGTCTAAACTATTTATCTAAAACACTTGATTCAAATGGTTGTGAGCTGTATGAATACATGAAAATTATACTTATAAGAATATAAAAATGTATATATAAAACTAGTATACAATATATAACTATAAAGATACTCTAAAAGATTCACATAACAATGGGTGCAATATGATTTTAAAAATTCAATATAATTTAGACTAAAGTATATATAATAAATTAATAATTAATTAATATGTGTACATATATAGAAAATAGTCTTAACAGGTATATAGTATTGAAAATATATACAGCAAATCTGATGTATAGGGTGTACTAAAACAAATAACAAAACAACTACATAATTAGTCAAGAATGAGAAATGGTTTCATACTAATACTGTCATTAATGCCTGGAAGACTTGTGACATCTGTAAATATCTGCCACTTACTTTCCATCATAGCTAAGTACACTTTCCAATTACCCCCACAAACGCTGCTTTCAATATGTTCTAAAATGGAAAATTTGAAATAATGTTGGTTCCCTTTGCTAAATATATGTTTGTACAAAGCATTCTTCATATCTTTAGTCTGAATCTTATAATAATGCTCATATATTATTTTTTTTTAATTCCTCTCGGTCTTGCCTATGTAGAATGCTGGGCATACAACACATTTTGCAAGATATACTACTTGTCTAGTATTACAATTACCTACCTTACTTTTTATATGTGTCCTATTGATATTATCCAACTTAAATCGCACCTCTTCATTGATGTATTTACATTGGTTACAAGAGCTACATTTTGATGTTCCCTTAGAATTTGACTTATATTTTACTGTGTGTGTTGTCTTCTCAAGTAACTTTTTAATATTAGGGGCTGTTTTAAATACAAATGTGGGATATTTACCTAATGTAATACCTATACTTTCTGTTATAGTAATCAAATCCCAGTGTCTATTTAGTATTTCTTTCACATGGTTAGCGTATGGTGTATACATAATTATACACACTCTTCTAAAAGTTTCTAATGTAGTGTCCTTCCTACCAATATCTTTGTCCCTTTCACTTGACATACCTAACAATGGTAAATACTTGTTACCCCATTGTTGTCTCACATAGCCTGTGACATCTTTTAGCATAGAGGTAGGATATCCCCTACTTCTAAACATATTGTATAGTAAATCCATTTCCTCTTCCATTATATCTTTACTCGAAGACATACGTGCAACCCGAATGCATTGTCCTTTTACCACATTCTTGAAAATGTATGGGGGGTGACAACTACTGAACTCTATGTAGTCATTTGAAAAAGTAGTTTTTCTATATATTTTGGATGCAAAACCATTTCTAGTGTGACTTATATATGTATCCAAATATGCTATATCTTCCTTATTAATATTGTGTGTAAATTTCAAGAACTCAGTTGTCCCATTAATATAGTTGATAAACAAATTGATTTGTTCTTGTGTACTGTTCCATAAAATGAATAAATCATCTAAATATCTCATGTATAGTACTATATATTGATTGAATTCACTTTGAAACACATACTTGGACTCCCACTCTAACATAACGAGTTTTGCAAAAATTGGGGCACAAGAGGCCCCCATAGCAACACCTCTACTCTGTCTAAAGAATTCACCTTGAAATTGGATATAATTATGTTCTAATACTAAACTCATCATATCCATGATTAAATTAATCTTGTCCCATGTTAGTTTGGAAACTTTTCTCAAGCTATTACAGAAATATTCCAAACCTACATCTTTGGGTATACATGAGAAAAGATCAATGACATCAATTGTCAAAAAAATCAACCCTTCGTTCCAAATATCAGACGTTAATTTACTTAAAAAATTCCAAGAATCCTTGGTTAGATGTGGAATGTTTTCATATACATGTTTTGTCCATCTATCGATTGTCACACCCAAGTTATACTTCTTCGACCTAGATCCAGATATTATGGGTCTGAACGGAGGGTTATCCATACATTTATGAACTTTAGATATACCTATAATGTTCGCCACTATGGAGAATTCTACTTTAATAAATTCATAAATCTCATTCGTGATTCTATTGTCTATCAAATATTCTTCAATAGCTAAGTCAATTCTTTTGTAACCTATATTAACTTGGTTTAAAGAAATAGCTTCGTAGTTACCTGATAGATGTAAAATATTGAATATCTTGGCGTTGTAGTCAAAACTATTGTATATTACTATACCTCCACCCTTATCTGGCTTCATTATTCTGATTTCTTTATTACTAATGAGTGATTCTAAACATCTCCATTCATTATTAGTAAGATTGTCATCCATCCTTTTATTGTGACCGTCATCTGCCTTAATATTCTTGTATAGCCAATAGATTTATTTACATACCATTTTTTCATAATTGACTACTTGGGTGTTTGGGACCGGGATATATGAGCTTTTTCTTTTCAGATTATTTTGTATCCCATGCCCAGTCATTTCATCTTTTTGTCCAAATTGTAATGCCAAATTTAACCTTCTACAATATAATTTTAATTTTCTACAATATAATTTTATTTCCTTGATAGTATCAACTAAATTAAAACTAGTGGTACGTATATACTTCATCCCTTTACTAAACAAGGTAAAAAAACTCATGACCTATTTCATGATCTGTATAGTTAAAAACACTACAGCACTACAAAGCTATTTCTTTAAACCAAGTTAATATAGGTTGCAAAAGAATTGACTTAGCTATTGAAATACCGCCCCAACTGCCTGATAAGTCTGTTATGCGAAGTTATGGAATGCATCATCATGCACCTAATAAACAGGGATATAGGAATCTGCGGACTCAGGATCCCACACAGTTTACCTTTGTGAAGGGTAGGTCATAACTGCTTATTCAATCTGGTCAACTTCTTGGCGTCAGTCACCAGAGCTGTGGATGCAGGAAGGTGACACAGCCTACATTGATCTGGTCAAAGCCTTTGATAACATTCCCTACTCACTAAGCTCGGCATCAACCCCTATATCACTAGGTGGGAACATAGGCACAAACACAGGGGTAGAGTGGACATACTCCTGTCATACATTGAGACAGTTGCAGATGTCACTGGGTTTGTTGTAACATCCTTTATGGGGAATATGACATCAGTAATACCAATAGATGTGAGTATTTACTGACTGCTTTCCCCAGAGTCCACAACTGATTTACCAAGGACACCAACTGTCTGGTGAACACACAAAACATAACAGGCAGACATGTGGCCAGTCTGTGGACAACATGCTAGTGGAGAGGTATGTCAGAGACATATCATTGTGAGTCATGACATCATACACTAAATGCATGTCCACACAAACCCTGTCAATATATCAATCCACCATGCACATAACAGCACTGATGACATAGAATATGTTCACAAATCTGTGGATATATCCCCCATGTTGGTTGGCTGTCTCCATATGTCCTGTCCTGTGATGTATTGCCACCCACTTTATGTGAATCTGCAGGCCACCACCTCTGTAATGTCCCTCACACAGGCAAGGAAATGGGGCAACATCCACATTAAGGAATATTGTAAGGAGTATGTCAGAACTAGCAGCAGTGTCCAGGCCCACTGCACAATACAATGTGGGCACCTACATAGTGGTATGGCCGTAGCAATACCTGACGTCTGCACATCTGTACAGAGGACAGACAGAAAGTAGATAGCCAACAGGTTATGCATTAGGATGAATGTTTTGAAAGATACACATCTGAAACTGAAAGGTATGCCTTTACTACATGACAGTAGCCCTCAATGACATGTCCAAAAAACGTAGTAGTCTACAGTTAATATCAACATATCAGATCAATATCTAATAGGAGATACATATAAACATACAGCTCAAACACCAAGAGCAAGATACTCAGTACTCAGAGTCCAGCTTTGCATGCAGGGGTGTACAGTTCCAGTACTACAATCTGCAATCTACTCTTACTTGAAAAAGCACTGTTAAAAGTACTAAAGTAATGATACAATATGTGTTAAACTATTTCTGTCAATCAGTGCACTGTAGCTGGTGTAACATGCAAGTGTGACTGAATATAACCTGGGATATTACCCATGTATGAAACAGATCCAAAGAGAAAAGATTGTGGTACTACCCATGTATACCAAAGTGTCCCAAACAGTATACTCACACCCCTTGCTACTGTAATGGCAGCACATGGAAGCATGTTATGGAGAGGAAATTAAATACACATATTAAAGATGTCATTACCCTGCTTTTTTATCAAACTGGAATGTGATCACTGGTTACCAGGGCT
>NC_056735.1:1150471435-1150521435 GCF_019279795.1 Protopterus annectens
ACATACACATATACCTATGTTATGTCAGCCAAACAATTGGCAGGTCTGTGAGCAATAACATTGTAACACAATAGCCTGCTTATGACTGTTGGACATCTTCCAGGTTATCACAGTGATGTCAAACCCTACTTTGCAAACAACGTACTAATGTATGGTGCAGCTATATTAATACAGTATCAGTACTGATGTCCCCTTTGACACCCATTTACGTGTGCCATTGTCCAGACGTACTGCTGTAACAGATTGAGATGTATGATTGAGCAGCAAGACTGTAACTACAGTGTGCCATACTAAGATACAACATAAATGTATACCAGGTATCCCTTGAGCACATGTATGCATGCTTATGTTCAGCTGGAAGGCACAGTACTAAATCACATGGGATTCAAGCATTCAGGTACATAGGTTGTGCATGTTGCACATGTGTGTAATATCAGTGTCAGTTCATACAACAGACAGAAAGCTGTACAGCTACTGTTGCAGTGCCCTGACAGTGATATAGGTACTAGAGTAGGTATGATAATCAGCTATTAATCAGAGAAGTGTCCACCTGGGTTATGACACTCTGTCTATGCCTACAACTACCAGCTATATCCACAGCTATATACAGTGGATATCACAAGTGTACACACCCCTGTTAGAATGCCAGGTATGTGTGCTGTATGACAATCAGACCACATATCATTTCATAATGTTTCTCATCTTTATGTGACCCCTAACTTGTACAATTCCATTGAAATACAGTCAAAGGTGTTTCTAGGAAGGTGACCAACTATTGCCAAGTGAAGATGTGCCATGATGTTAGAGTCCAGACCAAGATGGATGAATGGTGTAACCATCTCAAGAGGTGCATACACAACATATCAGTTTAAGGGTGTGCACACTCATTCAACTGGCTTATCATACGGAGTATTATTTCCATATGTTTTCACGACCCGATTGTTATGTTTTCAATCGAATTGTACAGGCTATAGGTCACACTATGGGTGGGAATTGTTATGAAATAAGTTATTATGGTGTCATGTTCCAATTGCACAAATACCAGGCAGTGTATCAGGGGTGTGTACCCTTTAAATCCACTGTAGTTATATGGACACAGCAGTACCTGACCTGTATATACAGCGTCCACCAAGGTAGAGTAATCCACTTTGGTGGACAGCAGCAATACACAAACCACATAATAGGTTGCTACATTGGCTGTACAAGGACACATAGGTGCAGTAAACAACTTTTTTATAGCAATTCCACCTGTAACTGAGCAAGCATGTAAGTTCACAGTTGACTTCCTGTAAAGCTGACTGTGACTATGAATCGGACATATCCACACCACCAAGGACAACTGCAACCGTGTCTCCACATATGTTGCAAGTCTCAGATGAAACAACACAATTCATCCTGTACTGGGGTAAAGAACACCTCATACACACATGTCATGAATATAGGCAACCTGCATCACACAGGTTAGGTGGGAACATTGCCACCCTGTCCACCCCAGTTGCACAGGGAGATATGCACATCAACCACACTCCTCCCCTCAGCAATGGTGAGCATGTACATACTGCCTACTGATGGCAACAACAGCGTATCTCCATGGGGCATAATAACATCAGTGTCTGCCTCCTACATTACCTCAGGCATGTGCTCCGAGCTCCATCACACAGCACAGTCAAACACAGACCTGCCACCATCCACACACCATCCACATGGAACATGCCCACTGTCAACCCTCTACACAGAAATGAATGGAGGTTAGAGGATTAGGCAATCAAGTGTCCAACATTGGGGGAAATAAGATAGCTCAGGGACAGGTGTGTAATCCAAGCTGCTATAGCCATGATAGCTTGGAGGGTTTCAGTGTAGTGTGGGTTATTTGCAAGTAATATCCACTGTTGATGTGCATTTTGTCAACCGTATGAGGTCCTGCGACCTTTTTCCTGTTTTGTCTTCCAGTTAACATGCAGAGTGCTTGCCTACCAACATTCTCTGTTGGGGAAACAGACATCATCTCCCAATATGTGATTTGACATTATGCCCTGTCATTTGGATGGAGAGCAGAAGATGTGCGGGAGAGGACTGCCCTATTGAACAGTGTAGTCTACAGGGTAAATGATGTCAGCCTGCACAGCAGAACTTATGAACATGTGCAGCATCATGCCACTGACGTCAAATGCCATGCCTGTCAATGGGCTGCTGCTGTAGCAAGGGACTGGCTAGCCACAGGTGGGGGCCCAGCCATCCATCCCCCACTGACAGCCACCAAGAAGCTCCTCACCACACTTGGGCCACACGCTGAATGCACAAGTCATGATGCTGAGGGAAGCATTGCGGAGGTGGGCTGCACACACACACTGGATGAGGAGTGTGCAGGTAAGAGCCCAGTGGGGATTAGTACACTAATGTATCAGACATACATGTATCTGTATTGTATCTACATGCTTGTGTCAGGTCCGATTGCAGTTGTGGATGGGGTTTTCTAATGCACAGAGGTGCACATCTATGCTGAGGGCAGGACATTGTGTATTATTGCAGTTAGTACTGTAGATGTGCAGACATGCTGCATCCATCCTGCACCAAGGCCACATGTGCATCTGCTGACATTAACTCCCTCTCACAACTAACAAGGACCTTCTGGTCTGCATATGGAACAGCAGCCTGAAGCTGGTGAGTATGACATTGTTCTGTTGTTGCCTGGCAATACCCCAGGCATGGGAAGCACATGCAATTTACCATGCACACAACCATCAGTAATAGCTCTATTGCTTTATGTAATAGCTATATTGCTTGTTGTGCATGTTCACTTGTGCTGGGGTTAACTGTATTACATCACAGTGGTAACCACCGGGGCCTATCTAATGTGAATTCAACATTTCTGCAGCATACCTCACAACGTGTCAGTGCCAAGATGTCTGGACAGAGGCCAGCATATTGTGCTGGACAAACAGCCTAAAGTAGGGTTATGCGTGACACATTACTGGTATACAGTAGATATAAATTGTGTACACCCCCCTCTTAAGATGCAAGGTGTTCCTGTTACATACTAATTAGGACCACAATATGACAGTCCACACCTCTTCCAGCCTTTAATGAGACCCATAACAGGTACAGTTCACTTGTAAGACTAAGCATCTGGACTCATGTATTGCACCTACAAGGCTGGCCACCTGTGAGGACGGCAGACGTCCTAGCAGCATGATGTTTCAGTCAGGTATAATACCTCAAGCTGCCATGTGTGTCAGTACACTCACTGTGACCTATTTGGCTATAATATCACATACATGGGCATTGTTAAGGCACACAGATCACTTCTGAGCATGTATAGGTTTCAAACATATGGATATTCCAGACACATCTGTGCAGAGGACTGTACAATTTTTTAATCTGCTGCATGTGAGGCAGATGGTGTTACCACACTATATAAAGTAATGGCAGTGGGAGGTGGTCACCAGCCGTGTATAGTATACACATGAAAATGGTATAAACCACACAAGATATGATACTTACACACACAAACAATTGCCAGCATTAGGATTATAAAACCTGCCTATCTAGGTATTCCTAGTATTGTTCTTTGCAGTTATGTACACACCACAGAGCTTGTACATGTCCACCTCCTCCAAAGGTACTTCTAAGGACATTAACAAGTCTACTAAATTGGAGTGAAGAAAAGTGTAAAGGGTAGTACACAGGTCAAAAATGGTATGAGCCAGACAGTACATGATTCATACATGCATACGCGTGTCAGCATTGGGATTAGAACTCTTGCCTATCTAGGTATTCCTACTATAGTGCTACACAATTATGAGACATACCACAGAGCTCATACCTTTCAAACTCTTCCAAAGGTGCTTCTAAGGTGGATGACATCAACAGGTCTACTAAATTGGAGTGAAGGGAAGTGTATATGGTAGTATACAGGTCAAAAATGGTATGAGCCAGACAGTACAATTCACGCACACACATTTGCCAGCATTGGAATTAGAACTCCTGCCAACCTAGGTATTCCTACAATAGTGCTATGCAGTTATGAGATGCGGCCGAGAGCTTATACATTTCCAACTCTTCCAAAGGTACTTCTAAGGTGGATGACATAAATAGGTCTATTAAATTGGAGTAAACGGCAGTACATAGGTCAAAAATGGTATGAGCCAAACAGTATATGATTCACACACACATACATACACACTTCCCAGTATTGGGATTAGAACTCCTACCTATCTAGTTATTCCTACTATAGTGCTACACAGTTATGGGATGCGCCACAAAGCTTATACATTCCCACCTCTTCCAAAGGTACTTCTCAGGTGGATGACATCAATAGATCTACTAAACTGGAGTGAAGGGAACTGTAAAGGGTAGTACACAGGTCAACAATGGTATGAGCCAGTCAGTACATGATTCACACACACATACACACACACTCACATACACACACTTGCCAGTATTGGGATTAGAACTCCTACCTATCTAGGTATGTCTACTATAGTGTTACGCAGTTACTGCATGTGCTACAGAGCTTACTAAACTTTCCCATGGCCAAAGCTGCTGATAACTGCACAACTGTGATAAAGTATTACAGGTGGCAGACAGTATGCCTTCTGTTCCACCCATACATCATGCTAGTTCTTTCTGTCTTGCACTTCAACTAGCATTATGGCTTGGCACATCACCAGGTTATCATATCAAGAAGTGTGGCACACCTGTGAGCCATCAGTAGTACTTGTTCATCACAAATGTTACCCCAGTACTTACTAGTTATGTCCATCCCTCCTGGCATGTTTGAAGGGCAGTTATCTGTGTTTTCACCAATTAACCTGGTGCACTTGTCCATTCTGGGTCACTGTGGCAACTGCCGCATGTACACAGACAACCCTCCCCTCTAAACTCCAAACACTCAGACCTGTGAGGGTTACCCACATAACACCCAATGTGGACATATGCACTCTCCAGCAAAGACTGGACTAGCAGGTCAAGAGGATAAGATCAACACCTGCACCACACCATGTGGAACATGTAGCTCACCATGGCACCCACTTTGACAGCCATGATATACAGTGAAAAGCCACGCACCCACCTTCCCAGAGGCACTCAATGGTCATCTACCCAAACAGCACAGACCAGCAAGGCAGATGCCCACTCAGACACCGTGACATGGCACATGCCAAGGGACACATATTTAACCTACACAGTGTGCCCCCAACCTAAGCCCCTAAGGCTAACCACCTTGCACAATACAGTGATCATGGATAAGTCAATACTGAGGCACACACATCCCACTCACTAAGTTGAATATGGAGCAGGTAACAGCCAAATATCAATCACATGCCAGCATCTAACACATGACACAGCCAGTCATGTCACTCCACAACAACTACGAGTATCACTCCGTATCTATGTGGATGTCAATGACTTGGGACACACCTCCCTGGACTACATGACAGGAGACATGGTTGAACTCTCTGATTATATGGTCCAGGCAGGTGTGACAGTAGCCCTGGGCAGTGTAACGGTATCACCCAAAATGATGGTGCGGTATTATCAACAGATGGTTGACTGCAACATTGGCTTACGTGTTATGTGTCATTCTCAAGGGATCCAGAACCTCTTTCCTTGGGATGACATGATTGACAGAACCCAATGACTTGCCATGGATGTCCTACATCAGTCACTGCTAGGTTATCAGGTACTGGCTATGGGTCTTGCCACTCCTATGGTGCCTTATTAGGCAGTGTTCCTAATGTTATTACCACCATACCAGCTACACATGTATGCAATCTGAGGGTCATGCTGCTCAACAGTGGACATCTAATTGTCAGAATGCAGTCACTCATAGCAGTCGTTGGAGTGGAGGACACATGTCTGCTGTAATGGGGAGGTGGTTCACAACAACAGACAGCAGACCTGGAGTATCAGGCTATGATGCATTCCACAGATGTCAGCCCCCAAACATTGACCACACCTCCACAGGTGGTGTTGTCTCCATATTCATTATGGATAGGAACACCTCCAGACTAGTATCCCATCATAATGCATTGAAGATACTTCAGGTACAACTGCCTTGGGGTAATAGTGCAATCCAGAACCCAACCTGCTATGGATCCACATCTATGTCCCTAGACTGTCAATGCAAATTCCTCAACACCCTGCCATCTATGATGGTCCAACACAACACTGACATAGTATGAGTCTTCAATTACCCCTCCATCACCTGGGGGAATGTAGCCAAGCACCGGTACAGTGGCCCAACACTTTTGGTATTCATTTCCATTGCCCTAGACCAGCTCATACTGACCCCTGGTAGAGGATACAACAACCTTGACCTGTGTTGACCACTTAAATATGGGACCGTTGCTCATTCACAGATGTCAATCCCTGCATGGTGAGATTCACACAGGCTGTAATAAACATGGAGCTCAACATGTCAGCCACACCCCCACAAAGATAACCACCAGGCAACACCTCTCCAAAGCTGTCTTTACAGCCATGGAAACAGGGGTTGATGTCTTCACTGCACCCATGGCAAGGGGAAGTAGCTGCATGACTGTGGAATCATACACATAGGCACGGTACAAACAGGTACATGAATGCATGGTACTAGTCAGAGCCAACAGAACCCAGGCACTGTCCTCCAAACACTGGGAGACAATATGATGGTCCCCTGCCATTACTAAAATGTACATCAAAAGGAGGACACTGTTGCAGGAAAAGATGGTGTCCCATGATTATTGAACTCCCTTATTAGCCTCAAACACAACTTTGGATCCCTCATGGAATCCCCAACAGGCATCTACAGCAGCAAAGATGCAGCAGACACTGATGATAGTCACAACAGCCTTTGATAGTTACATCAACAACCTCCACAGCATTAAACACAAGTGCTGCAAGTTATTGCACAAAGCTAATACCTATCCTGAGACAACAGATATTGGCCACAGTCTTGGCAACACATTCAGTGCCAGCCTTACCCCTCTACCCCCACAAGTGAAGTGCTGAGTGAATGTGTTCTCACATGCTGTATCCCATTTCCATTATAGGCATCTGTGTGTCACCAGGATGTGGCCCTGCAGCAGCCACAGAGTATGGCAGTGTGGTGACACATCCACCATGACATGGGCAGGGTACAGTATGTGCACGGTAGTCCCCTGTCTGTAACACAGTGATGCATATACCTCACAGATTATAGGACTGAGGGTTGTACATGGGTATATGTTGATGTACAACATCTGATGTAGAATGGAGAATGGTACATGTTCTGGTTTGGACACATCTTCACTTGCTAATAACGACAGCCACAGGGGATATTAATCAATCAGACACACTGGGATTACTATTCACCCACACACACACACACACACACACACACACACACACACACACACACACACACACACACACACACATTTGCCAGTACTGAGAGGCAAAGGGTCATTGCTTCATAGGTGTGTAGTAGGTGAATAGGCCTGAAGGCTCTACAAGGCTAGCCCAAGGGAATACCCTGGCATCACACCACATGACAATAGTCCCCAGTGTGGCTCAGGAGTATAGTCACTGGAATGGTCCCCAGGGGTGAGTATTGTATTCCCCATCCACTCCTCCAGATTTCTATTGTGGGTGGTCAGTGATGTGCACTTCTTTCCATGTATGTGATCTATATTCCATAACATGGACAGTGTCTGGGTTGTGCACATGTCCCACATGCATGTTCTTTGACATGTGGAAGTGTGCTTGAGGTCTCTGGAACAAGTTGTGTGGACCAATTGTTATCTTCTGATGTAGCATTCCTGACCTCATTTGGTAAGAACTGGCTAGTAGTGATTGCACCTACATTGACAGTATGATACAGGTATTCAGTGGAGTTAGTGGCATCTGTCCATACAGGGCATGTGTATAAGGCATGGTATTCCCTTTGTGCGGTACATTTTCAGACTCTACAGCTGTTGCAGGCGTCCATTGGGGAACATGGAAAAAGGACCACTGTACACACTGATTGGGCTACTGAAGGGATAGAACAGGGTGCCATGTCCTTTTACTTGCTTGATAACACACAGTCAGGAGATGTAACACATCAAAGTACTTTTTGATGTCAGTGGCACTGTTGTGGTCAACAGGCATGTAGTCCACTGCAATCACACTGTGGGTACTATCTGTGAGGCAATATGCAGGGGAACTACCAATATAGTGGTTGTTGCCTAGCCAAGTGTGTTTGTGTACAATAAGTGGGTGGAGAGTGGTCTATTAGAAGGGTTGTCTATATTGTTCACTAATACAAACTGTCATGTAGTCATTACACATGGTGCTAGACATTTAGGGCTGTGGATCGTCTGCACCAAACTCTATGGTGTTTGACAACTGTTGGCCTTGTAATTTGGACATTGTGACATATACTAGATCCTCAACATAATAAAAGTATTTGCTGATGTCAGTGGCACTGTTGTGGTCAACAGGCATGTAGTTCACTGCAATCACACCATGGGTACTATCTGTTAGGCAATATGCAGGGGAACTACCGATATAATGGTTGTTGCCTAGCCAAGTGTGTTTATGTATGATACGTGTGTGGAGAGTGGTCTATTAGAAGGGTTGCCTATATTATTCACTACATAGTCATTGCACACGTGGATTGTCTGCACCAATCTGGTGTTTGACAACAGTTGGCCTTGTAATGTGGACATTGTGACATATACTAGGTCCTCAACATAATAATTTAGCAAAACCCGCCTCCCAATGCATCCTGTTATTACACAATCACACCAACCCCCACACAGGATACCAATGACAGACACACTTGCCAGTACTGAGCTTCAACCCCCTACTTAGCTATGTACTGCTACTACAGTGTACAGCATTTATCACACATGTCATGGAGTTTATAGGATGGATGTTGTTCCAAGGTACTTCTAAGGTGAGGAACATCACCAGCCCTTGTAAATACTGTCATTGGGTGATGTAGTGGGTGAGAGATTGCACAAAATATTTTACCCTACACACACATTTACATTTGCCAGGGATGAGGTTCAAACCTCTAATTAACTATCTTTTCAGACCATTATGGTTATGCATATACCACATGCAGCACTGACCTTACATGGCTTAGGGTTGCCAACAGGCACTTCTAAGGTGGATGATATCTGCAAGACTGCTAAAGTCAGGCACTGAGATGTGTACTGGGTGTAAATGGAGCCAAAATCTTTGAGGTATGGACATACATATGTACACACACAAACACTTGCCAGGAATGAGATTCAAACCCCTACCTATGTAGTGATTGCTATTACATTGTTCCTCATTTATCACATGCACCATGAAGCTTATATGTTGGAGAGCTGTGCAAAGGTATCTTTGAAGATGAGTGATATCAGCACCAGTGCTAAAGGAGAGGTAAGGGAAGTGTTGTAAGTGTGAATGACCACAAAATCAGGTCTCTACAAGGATAGACACACTCTCTCACACAAACACTCACATTTACTAGGATCAGGATTGAACTCCTACCTAACTAGTTTGCTACACTATAGTATTACACTGTTATCGCAAGTGCCGCAGAGCTTACATGTTAGAGAGCTGTTCAAAGGCATCTTTGAAGGTGGGTGACATCAGCAGCAGTGCTGAAGGAGAGGTAAGGGAGGTTTAGTGAGTGTGAATGGCCTAAATACACACACACACACACACACACACACACACACACTCACACACAACTTTACATTTGACAGGACTAAGATTACAACTGCTACATGGATACCTATTTGTACTGTAGTGTTGCACAGTTATCACAAGCACCACTGACACTATAGGGATGAGGGCTAAACAAAGGTATTTCTACAGTGAATGACATCAGCACATCATGTGATATAGGCCAATAGGATGTGTAGTGGGTGGGACAGGCCTTATAATGGGATTCTCTCTGTCGCTGTCTGCCTTTCTTTTCCCCACATCTCTGTGTATGTATGTTTGACATATTATATTATGCTGGCCTTAGATATGTGTGTGTATTCCTATCCAATGTGTGTGTGTGAACTATCAATGGTGTACATGTTGGTGTGTGTGCACAGACAGCTGCGAATAACAAATATCTGTAGTCCACTGTGTTGTGAGACATGGGTTAATTTCTCTAAGTGTAGGGGCATGCCCATTATGACCTTCTACATTGAGTGTGTGCATCCATTCCAGGGAGGGTTAGACTCCAGTTCAGGATTTTGTGTGCTACAGCTACATCTAGCAAACTGTTTCTGCAGGATACCTGTAGATAGGTTGCCAATATGGAGATACAATGGGCTTAACATACAGGGGATACTGTTACTCATGCTGTCTGTGCTGCTTGTGTGACATGTTTGGTTGTAGCATAGATATTCTGACATATGTCCTATTTTACACTGTGATGTGTCATGTCATTAACTACTGGCAATTATCATTCTTTAATCACAGTTATTTACTGGGAAATACAAGATGAATGAAGCTGAGACCAATATTCTGAGGCATATAGACTACACATTCCGGCACACACTTGCCATTGTGGAGGGGTAGCTACAGACAATAGGTTCTGTGTAAATGGTGCAGCACCTTGTTAGTATGCTGACTGGGTTTCACCTCCATGTGCTTTTCTCAAATTCATGGAATGGCCATATCTTGCTGGGGCCATACCTCTCAGCTGTACAGATACACCCAGGTTACCCAGAGGCAGGACTCATATATCTGGTCAGTTTGCCTTCACATTGTGGTTTACAAGTGGTTTTGTGGCTATTCATTCATGGGTTTGCAGTCAGGAATAGTATGGGCGGACATTAGAGTTTCAGACGTCACACACTCCATGACATCCATGCTTTTACACCCCCCCCGTTAGTCCCTCCTCCACCTAACATGATGTAAGCAATATCTCAGACGTATCCCTACAGTTGGGCCTTTATCCCAATAGTATTTATGGCCTGATCCACAGTCCTTGCAGCAGGACATGAGGAGGCATGCTGCTAGTGTTTCTGAACATGGCCTTGCACTGGTTTTCTGTTTACTGTGTTAGGCTGTTAGTTGGGACCCCTGACATTCTATACATTGGCACTATGGGTGAGGCATGGGCCTTTGCCAGAGGACTGTAGGCCATTTAAGAGTGCTGCAGGCCATCTGTTACTGCATTTCTACATGGGATTGTGGGGGGGGGGGGTGCACACCTGCAGACTTTAACATTTGAAATGACTGTACTGGTATTATGGTTACTCTGTTGGCTTTCATTTCATATTGTATTGTGACCTATCATGCAGACAGGAGGTATGTCAGTAGAGTACACATGTTAGATCTTAATGGCATATATTTCAGTTTCAGACTTCTTACCCTTTCCCTTGTGGGAAAAAACAATCTGTAGGGTGTTTACATAGTTTATATTAGTGTGCTGGGCTGCTGCATGTGTAATTGGCTGATTTTGATACATTCCACCTGCCAGCTACGCTAGTTCTCCTTGATTGCCTTTCTACTGCTGTTCCTCCCAGTTCCTCCCTATTTAAGCCGGAGGCACGCCATGCATACCCAGTGCTCATATGTAAACAGTGCTGCCATTTCCTCTTTTTTTTTTTTTTTTGTTTATATCCCGGTGTGCGGCATGCACATCTGTTTAGGCTACATACTCAGTGCTCAGGCACATCTGACACACTTCCTTCCTTAGCTGTGCTTAGCTAAGGGCAGACATGGGCAACAGAGCTCCAATGAGCTTACAGCAAGCATGACACAACCCCTTATGAAGTCATCCAGCTCTTGGACTTGCACTGTTGTATTGCTGCACCTACATGGTTAGGTGCAAACTGACACTTTGAAGAAATCTGTGATCCAGTATAACTCCTCTCATTTGCATAACCCAGTGTGTAAGTTGTTAGTTACTGCACTTAAGCAGACCCTTTCTCCTTGACAACCAGTGCTCCCTGGTATTGTTTACATTCTGCATGCCATTGACTATAATGGCAAAATGCAGCTTTAACTTAAAATTGACTTTTCTTATTTTTTTTTTTATTTTCAGCACAATCCCGTTTGCGCTCCACTGCCCTAAGCTTAAATGGCCATGATCGGCCAAAAAAAAAAAAAAGTTTAATTTAAAAAAATAAATCTGTTATTAATGCTAGTGGCCTTATATTTGGCCATTGGCATGTGTGTTTGACTGTAATACATGCTTTCCATTAGCTGTCCTGCCTTCGTTTGTTCAGATGAAAAATGTATTCATTTACTAACTGAATACATTTCTGCTCAGACACTGTTCCTGCACGGAGTCCAGCTAGCTTCGTGGATCACAAAATCACCTCATTTGCATGGTTTTCACCAGCAGATGAGGTGATTTGCATCCTGCACAGCTTTCCATGCAGGAACAGTGTATGGCCACTCGTGCACATGAAAATGGCACTTTCCTGGATCGCTTGGTGGCCATTTTCCATGCAGGAGCTCCTACACTGTTCCTGCATGGAAATGAGTTGTTCATGAATCCTGGGGTAAGTCTTTTTTCAATTTATTTGTTTATTTATATTGTTAGACAACATAAATCTAAAGCTATGTAAAAGAAATTTGACTCTAGCAGGATACTGTAAGCCTTTTACCTCACTGCCCATTAAAGCAGTTATTTTTACCAACGTGCTTGGCTAGACATAGCTTTTATTCTGTTAGGAAACAAGTGTGATGCAAGTCGGACTGGTGACTGGACTCCAGTAAGTCTCTTTTTTACAGCAATATTTGAAAAAATACAAGTAGTTTCTTGTACGTTTAATTAGGAAAAACAACATTAACCTTTGACATTTTTAATCATGCAGGAAGAATGGAAAATTACTTCTAGCTCTGCATTAAATTATTACGCTTCCAATGTTATCTAAACTTAATACATCTGGTTATACATTAGCTTAGACTTTTACATTTCAAGGATCTTGTGATAACACAAATTAATTATAGCTGAATAATTATACTGAAACAATTAGCTATTCATGTTTACTATGTTTTTTTCAGAATTACATATAGCAGATATAAGCAAAATGAAACCTAATACTAAATGGAGTAAGGGAAACCATTTTATATTTGCACAATGCCTGCCAATTCCCCATTTTAAGTACAGGTTATATGGACTTAATAACACAACCATTTCATCAGTAACCACTACATTAACTTCTAGAACTGAAGTAAACATTTGAGCACAGCAAACCTTTAACATTAAAAAATACATGAACCCAAAAACAAAGCAAATATTATGAAAAGAAAAAATGTGATATGGAAAATACTGACATCATGGTGAACTCCAAATATTTAGTTGCTTTTAAAGTTTATACATTACTTCAAGAAACACAATGATCCATAACCATGTAACAAAAGAAACAATACATTAATACTGAACATTTTTACAAGTAATACAAAATGAAAGTATACAGAAAACGCTGTGCCACTATAATCCAAAAATATTCCTAAGGCTTGCAGTATCATAACACTGAAATGATCTTTCTTTTTTTTTTTGGTTATTCTTTCTCGTTTCCTTAGCAAGCTTCTTTTATTTTAAACAAGAAACATATTTATGTATGACATAGACAGCCTTACATTTATACAAATGAAAGTCAACAATACTGATACAATCTCTGATACAAACATTATACATTACAAACCATGCCAACATACATGCAGTTGAAAACATTATACATCACTTATAATATATCCAATCATTGAGAGTCAACTATTGCATAGCTCATTCAAATCCTGCCTTTTATTAAACCTTGTTCTTCCTCTGCATGTACTGATCCCACATTTCTCATTTTTTCATTATGTAATTTGTTCCTACCATTTTCTAAAGATCCCTGTTCCAGTTGTTTTTGTCTCTATTATAATAATCTATAATAATCACACACAGCCAATTCACACAATCATACCTCCACCTCCCTACCCTAACCCACTCATACAAGTTAAATAAAGACTCACGCACACTCACTTACCTTAAACTGCAGACATCATCCCAGCCAAACACTTCCAAAACATAACATACATTCATAAGCGCAAATTCGAAATAGTCCGATTTGCGCTTATGCACTTTCGTTATTTTGAAATTTGGACTTCATGGACACGAATTTCTGAAATTCAATATTTCAGTAATTCGTGTTTATGAAGCGAAACCATATATATATATATATATATATATATATATATATATATATATATATATATATATATATAAGCGATACGGAATCCTGAAAGCCCAAAATCCTGAAGACCAAAATCCTGAGACCAAAATCTCAAAAGTTCAAAATAATGAAAACTCAAAATACTGAAAACACACAGGATACAAACACTTACTATATTCCAGCACTTGGAGAAGAGTAATATGGTTTGTGTTTTGTTTCTGTATATGTGTATGAATATATATATCTATATATATATATATATATATATATATATATATATATATATATCTGGGTCCCCTTGACATGGTTGACATTTCAAAATGTTGAAGACCATATGGCAGAGACCATATGATCAACTTTTGAAATGCCGAACATGCGGAACCAGAATTTCCACACAGTGCTGAATGGAAAGATTTCTATTCCTGCACTGTAGTGCGATCTCGGAGTTGGTATATTTAAGTTACAGAGGGGTGGGGGGTGGAGCCCCCAGGAGTGCATGGGGACTTGCTCCCCTGCTAACAGTATTAAGGTGAGTGTTTGTTGGGTTTTTTTTTGTTCTTTACATGTTCGACATTTCAAATGTTGATCATATGGTCTCAGCCATATGGTCCTCAACATTTTGAAATGTCGTTCATGTAAAGTAGACCTATACATATATATATATATATATATATATATATATATATATATATATATATATATATATATATATATACACACACACACACACACACACACACACACACAGACACACATATGTGTACATTGGGATATATATTTCTGAAATGTAAGGGGAATCAAAGCAATAAAAAACAAAAAATATTTCTTCCACTCTTGTTCTATATATCCACAATGCAAATCATCTTTATACAAGAAATCTATATGGAAGCAGAACAGTGGTCTCATTGTAATAACAAATTGATTTTTCTTAAGACTGCAGCAGGCAATAATAGAAAGAGAGATGGAGTCAAATATTAATTAAATTTAATTTGTTAAAAATTTCAACAATCATATCATCATTGGTGAAGATTGGTAATGATTGAAACACTATAGTAGCTCCTTTGAAATTTAGTACTAAGAAGTTTGGGTTATTTAATAGTAATGCTTCATAAGCTATTTTTGATTTAGGAACAGAATTTGCTCTAGTCAATCCTTTAATGTTTGCCAAAGATATTTCTAATAGATTTACTTTTTATTTTTTCTCCTGTGCCACAATTATTTTGTTGTCAAACACAATTTTAAGTGCTATCCTTGATTATATTGCTGATCCTTAATTCTTTTCTGACCATTCTAAATTAACTTTAATCATAAATTGGGACACTTTACTCCACGGAACTAAATTCAGTAATAATTGGACCCTTGATCCAATCCTATTTCCAGTAATAATTTGACCCTTGATCCAATCCTATTTCCAGTAATAATTTGACCCTTGATCCAATCCTATTAAGAAAGGTGGAGGTGAAAAGTTAACTAGACTCCTTACTGATTTTGTTTTACAACAATTTAGACATAAAAACAGACTTGGAATGTGTTGCATTAAAGACTTAATTGAGGTATTTTAGTAAGCAGAGTTTCTTACTATAAAAAAAAATGAATAAACCAAAAGAAAATAACATCAAAGCCAAATTTCAAGAAATGGAAAATGCCTTGATAAACAACTATAATAAATATATAGAATTAAAGATCAAATCACTTCAAAAAGATCTAAATCTCTTATATATGTCTTAATTCTTATGGCACAATATTAAGATCCTAATGCAATATTTCAAATGGGGAAAGAAACCACTGAGATTATTAGCTTATCTATTAAGAATACAAAAATCTTCTAATATAACTTCAGAGATTAAATAAAAAAAGTGTCTAAAAAAAATACAACATTTCCATTTTAAAGAAGTTTATTCAAATTTGTAGAGTGACCATCCAATTAATCACAAAGATAAAGAAATGGAAAATTTTCTTGGTCAACTAACTATTAAAATTCTAAATTCAGAATATAGATATGTTCTGGATCAACATTAAAGCTTTTTTGAAATAATATATGATATAAACCATCTCAAATCTGGAAAATATTCTGGGCCAGATGGTTTTAAAATTTGAATTTTATTAAAAAATCTTAAAATCATTATCAGGAATTTTATTAGTGTTTTTTAAGAATATTATCCTAAATGGTTTATCTGAAATGTACTTAAATAGATCAAAAATTGACAGATCTTATGTAGTAATTATTCCATATAATTGGCATGATGAATAGGATAAAAAAGAGTATTACCCTCCATTATTTCCCACTTTTAATTCAGTTTCCTAAACACTCAACACCTTACAACTGCTTAATTTGCTTTAACTTTTGATACAGCCAAAGCATTTGTTGTAATTAGTACATATTTTTTATAAAAATTGTGACTAATTGTGGCTTCTCTCTTTCCTTTTTAAAATGTATTACATGACAAGGATGCCCTTTCTATCCTTATTTATTTAATTTATGTATCAAGCATCTATTGTTGTTAATTTTACAAAAGGAATATTATAATGGGGCTACTTTTAATGACTGAAAACCCACTTACCCGATTCTCTGAAGACTGAGATGACTTCATTAAAACCAAATTTGAATAAACACTCAGATCACTGAGTGAAAACTCCAGGTAAGTAACCACCTATCTGCACCAAAAAAAAAGAAGGAAATTATACCCACAGCCCCTAACTAAATATGCCAACTCTAAGATCTCACTACAGTGGGAAAAGAGGCAAAGTTCACCATGGTGACAAAGTAGTTACTTTCCTGTAGCTCCTCGTTGGTGATCCAGCAGTTCATTCAAATGTGGTTTCGGTGAAGTCATCTTGGTCTTCAGAGAATTGGGTAAGTGAGTTTTCCTTCATTAGAAGTAGACCCATTATAATATACCAGCATTATTAAACATTAATCTTCCTTTTGAGAGCACTTGTTAATGAGATAAATATTCATTTAACTTCTCCTAATGTTGACATCCCCAAAATTATACATTCCATTAAGTTATTTTCTCAGTTTTCAAACTATAATTAAATTTGAAGAAAGGAATCCTTTTCTCTTTTAAACCAAAACTATAAATATAGAGACATATATATATCTAAAATGGATCTACTCTCTTTAGTTTACCTCCAAAATGTCAACAGAAAAGGTTGATATACTGAATGCTGACATATTACCATGCATGAGCCAAGAAAGGAAGAACATTCGCACGTGCAATTTTTATACAAAAAAAATCATTGTTTTTTGCAAGAGGCAAGTCCCCTGAGTCTCCCACACCCTCTGATAATTATATATACCAACTCCAAAATTGCATACTCTCAGAGAAAGAGAATATTCCCCTACCTGGGGATTATTGATCTCACACACCATCTGCATATATCAATCAAATATGGTTGATTAAACAGATGTCAACAAACCTGCATTTAGACCAAATGCAAGACACCCATCTAAAATATTTGGGAATATTATATAACCAAAATACAAATTTGAATTTAGAAAGCAATATAGTAAAAAATGGTTGCGTATCTAAAATTACTTATCTTGATTGAATAATATGAACATTTCTTTGTTATCCAAGGCAGCAATTATCAATAATAAATATAGTCTCCAAACAACTTTCCTGCATTGCTTTAACATCTCATTTAATACTTTCTAAATTCTTTAACAACAGTACTTCTTCAGTAAGTATATTCATTTGGGACACCAGGTCAGTAAGAATGGGTTATGCAAAACTTCCTACTCCTAAACAACATGGAGGTATTGCACTTCCTGATCTTCCTGTATACTATTTAATTGTTAATTCAAGTGAAAATCATAAATTCAAACTCATCAAAGAATGTTTGACAGGCAATGTGGGTAACAATCTATTTTAGTTATTCAAAAGAAAAGCATAAATGTGACTATCTAGCAATTTCTTTTTTAAATAAACAGGATCTCAGCTCTGTGAAGAGTGGGTAAAGATAGATAAAGGCTGCCAGCCTAGCCAGATAGAATTTTGCTGATAATTCTATCATTTCTAAATATCAATGTAAGACACAGGCTTGTTGCCTTAAATGGAAAAAACTGCTGTTAGATGTGGAACTGAAAAAATGAAACAACAGTGCTCTCTACTGACCAAAATAAAGCATGTTGCAACCATTTCATGTAGACAGTGGTGCCAAAGAGTCTAGAGAAAGAAATTATTGCTATTGATTTAACCAAGAGTTAAATTGCTAGATTTAAACATGCAAATGTATTTTATTGCTGTGTTTCCTGACCAGCTACAAGATAACACAAGGAGATGTTAAAAATGTAAATGCAATTTCTGTTAGCCTGGGGACCCAGTAAAGTGTGAAGAATGATGTAATGTGAATCAGAACTGCAATTTCAATTTAAACAAAGAGAACCAGGGAGGATTAAACATTTTTGTCTTAACCATCCAACTCATCAGCACTGTCTTGCTCTAATGTAAGTTTATCTTAGACTTGTGCTTTGTTTTAGAAATAGCTAGGAACTAGAAAGATTAGACTAAGTGTTTTTCTGTGATGTCAGAACTGTATTACTGAATTACTTTATGTATTTCTCTGTGATCTCTGAACTCTTGACTAGCACTGTGTAGTAAGAAGTATTGTCTTGTGTTTTTATTATTTATTATTAAATATTTTAAAACCTTTCAACTGTGGCTGTTTTGTGTAGAGATAATTTAAGCTCTAGAGTACATTGCATATTTATAGTGATTATTGTACCAAGTCACTCTAATAAGCCTTGACTGCTTTGTTATACTACTAATTGGATAATAATATTGCACAGTAATAATTGGACACCCTTTTAAGGGCCTTTGAGTAGCTGATAAATATTAGTGGGTGGTGGCAAGTGGTACTACTGTATAGTCTGGGTAAAAGGGGCACAGCTGGAGAACCTGTGCCAGCCTTCCCCAGGAGTATCTGTGTGGTTGTATAAACTCTTATCTCAAAGTGTGTGTGTGTGTGTGTGTGTGTGTGTGTGTGTGTGTGTGTGTGTGTGTGTGTGTGTGTGTGTGTGTGTGTCAGCTACTTGGGCAGGGGCATGAAGCACTGGTTGGACAGAGAGGGTGCTGGAGGTTTTAGCTTGCCCACTAGGCTGAGATCTGGACCATATAGCTGTGCCAGTGGGGAGTCTTATTGGGGACCTGGAGAGAAGGGAGCGACCAGCCCCGGACTGACTGTGATCTCTGTGTGCTCTTAAGGGAAATTGCACTTTACTGTGTGTATTGTTTATCCTTTCTTCATATATGAGATGCCCTCTCTGGTGTTAGTGGTGAGGATTGAGGCTCCTTGATTGCTGGGCCAGGGCACGGGTGTCACATATTAATTGTTTGGCAGTGGTGGAATATCCACACCACATATTAATTGGGTGGCAAATAATAATTGGCTCATAGTTGTGTGGGTAGAGTGAATCCCTGTAGCTTGTGTACAGTAAACATTGAAGGTGTTTTGTACTCTAAATCAGCCATGCAGTGAATACTCAGAGTTCAGATCACAATTGTTTTATTTCTTTTGTTAGCTTAGTTAGTCAGGGTGAGGAGGCAGCATGTCAGCAGAGGAGTATGGAAAGCGGACAAAGAGACAGCTGGCAGAGATGTGCCAGGCTAGGGGACTGCTGCATGGAAAGCTGACTAAGGCAGACCTGATTGCAGCCTTGGTTACAGCTGCATCAAAAAACAGCAACTAGGAGGACAATCAGACTGGCAGTGGAGATATAATACCCTCAGAGAATGGACAGCTCAACCTTTCTGCAGAGGACTTAAAAATCCATCTGTAGCTAAAGAGACTTGAGTTGGAGGCCAGGCATGTGGAAATAGAAGCAACTGAGAAACTGAGGTGTCTAGAGAGCGAGGACAATGAGAGACTGCGATGTTTGCAGGCTGAGGAGAATGAGAAACTCCTACGCCTAGAAGCCGAGGAAAACGAGAGGCTGAGGCAGCATGAGAAGGAGATGCTGACTCTTCACCAGAGTCATGGAGGTAATGGGGAAGGGAGTAACTGGATCCCAGAAGCAAAACAGGTCATTAAATATCTTCCACAGTTTAAAGAGGGGGATCATTTTGATAGTTTCATTCATATGTTTGAGAGGATATGCAAACAGTATAGTGTGGACCAAAGGCTCTGGGTATGGTTCCTGACCCCCTTACTCCATGGTAAAGCTGTAACTGTATTGTCTAAAATGTCTGATGTTGCTTGTTTTGATTATACTGCTGTAAAAAATTGTCTGTTAGAGTTTTTTAAGCTAACACCTGAAACGTATAGGAAAAAGGTTTGTGAGCATAGACACAAGGCAGATGAAAGTGTGTGTGAATATGTTGCTGAACTGAGCACCTATTTCCATAGGTGGGTGAGTGGATGTCAGGTTACCACTTTTGAAGGGCTGGCAGACCTTTTGATGAGGGAACAAGCCGTTAGCACTTTGCCTGAGGACATGAGGATCTGGTTAGCTAATAGACAATGTGCTACTTCAGATGACTTGGAGAAGAAGGGAGACCTATACCTGGCAAGCAGGGCAGACCTGCACAGGAAAGGGGCCCCCAGTACTGCTCATGGGTCTAAAGGAACCCATGATGGGCAGCATAGACTGCCCCAACAAAATCTGCCAGTAGCAGGGAAAGCCACTAGTCCAGGTACATGTCCAGGAGCTAGGGTTAAATGTTTTGAATGCAACCAGTGAGACCATGTGGAATACAGATGTCCACAGAGGCAAGGTGGGGAACAAAAGGTGAGGGAGCCAGTAAGTGGGAAGACAAAATTCCAATAGTAGGTTGTCTTGAGACAACAGGGGTACCGAACTACCATCCTGCAGCTGTCCTGATAGGGAAGGATTTGGATGAGGAAGTACCATGTGCTTATGCAGTTACATGCAGTCAGGCTAGGAGACAAGCATGTGGGTCTGGTAGCCTGGGGGAGAACCAGAGAGGTGGCATACTTGCAGCCAGGACTGTTGATGTGATTACTTCAGGGAGGGAGCTACTCTGTAGCAGTGAGACTGAATGTGAGCCACAGCTGCTTGTGGGTACTGATGGTCCCTTGGACAGAGTGACTGCAAAGGTAGAGGTGAGTAGTAATACCCAGGCTGAGAGTGAGGCACCACTGTTAGAGGATGCCAGACTTCCTGTGGAAGGGGATCTGGGAAGGGTTTCAAGGAGAGAGTTGAGACAGGCTCAGCTCTCAGACCCTACATTGCAAGGCCTCAGGCAGGTAGCTAGGGAGGCACCTGATTCTCAAGGAAAGGGGGAATCTGTATACTGGTACAAAGGCTTACTGTACAGAGAGTGGACCCCTGAGGGAGGGCTAGAAGGTGAGAGAGTACAGCAGTTGGTAGTGCCTACAGCCTAACATCTGGTGCTTCTAGCCATAGCCCATGATATTCCATTTGCAGGTCATATGGGAATAAAACATACAAAAAGGCATATTATGCAGAACTTCTATTAGCCTGGAATTTCCAGAGATGTAACAGGGTACTGCAGGACCTGTGAGTAGTGCCAAAAGGTAGGCAAGGCAGGAGGGGTCTATATTGCAACATCGAATGCTTAAAACAGCGAAAGATTTTACATCGACACATTTTCAGCAAAAGCTGAAAATGTCAAATCCAAAAAACAGCGATTTCTTTCCTAGGGAAATAAATCGCTGTTCCACCCCCGCAAAAAAAAACACATTACACACTTCCAAACACATACAAACATACCCAATCCTAATTATACCCCCCAAAAACCAGTAAACAACTAAATACACATATGCACATAACCCAAATATACATTTAACGAAAAAAAAACAGTAAACATTTTAAACCATATGAACTTACCTTAACCCGCACCCTAACCCGAAGGTCAGTAACTCTCGCACATTTACATAAACAGCTCCAAACGCATACACACTTACCTTAACCCTAATTCTACCCCCCCAAACAAAAGTAAACAACTGAAAAAACATACACACGTAACTCAACCATACATTTAACACAAAATATAAAACAGTAAACACTTTCATACATATGCACTTACCTTAACCCGCACCCTAACCCTAAGGTCAGTAACTATTGCACAATCACACTCGGGAGCTATACTGGACAAGGGACCACAATACACTTCAGAACACGGCAAAACAACAAAGCAGTCAAGCGATTTCTTTCCCAGGGAAAGAATTTGCTGAACAGCCGCTTCGCTGTTTTGCCTGTTCACTCTACGTGTCGATAAAAACACATTCGACATAATGCTTTTTCATTGTACTCATAGGAACCCGGCAGGAGACAAGGTGAAAGCTCCTTTGATGCCTTTGCCTGTGATTGAGGAGCCATTTCAGAGGGTAGCTATGGATATCGTGGGTCCTCTGTATACCCCAAGTTCCACAGTGAAAAAGTATATCCTAGTGGTAGTGGATTATGCTACATGATACCCTGAGGCAGTGGCGTTGTCCTCCATTGAGGCAGAGGAGGTGGCAAATGCTTAGTTAGAGATTTTCAGCAGGGTAGGTTTCCCAAAAGAAATACTGGCTGACAGAGGTGCCAATTTCATGTCAGACCTGCTGGCTTGTCTGGGGAAGTCTTGTGGGGTGAAGCACATGAAGACCACCCCCTACCATCCCCAAACTAATGGTCTTGTTGAGAGGTTAAACTCTACAATCAAGTCCATGCTACAGACATTTTCAGATCAGTTTAAGAGGAAGTGGGACAAATATTTGCCCCATCTGTTGTTTGTTTACAGGGAAGTTCCCCATGAATCCACAGGTTTTTCACCCTTTGAGTTGCTGTATAGGCATAGGGTGAGGGGACCTCTAGATTTAATTCAAGATGAGAGGGAAGGTGAGTGTGAGTCTCACAAGGAGTCTGTTGTGGCATACATCCTAAACCTCAGGACAAGGCTCAGGGAACTCATGGGCTTGGCCCAGGAGAACCTGGCAGAAGCCCAACAACAGAAAAAGGCGTGGCATGACAGGAATGCTCAAGCTAGAGAGTATGCTGTGGGCAGCAGGTAATGGTTCTCATTCCTGTCAGACACAACAAGCTGCAAGCAACTTGGGAGGGACCCTGCAAGGTGATAAGAAAGGTAAGTGATGTTAATTACATGGTGGAACTGCTAGGCAGAAGGCATGGGCACAAATTGTACCATGTTAACATGATGAAACCTTACCATGATAAGGAGGCCCTTGTGCTGAGCATTTGCAGTGGATTGGAGGAGAAGTCTGAGGGAGATCTGGGGACTGATCTCCTCAATGAGGCTTGGGCTGACACCTCAGTGGAAGGGGTAGCAATGTCCCAGAAGCTATCTCCTACCCAGGTTCAAGAAATGTGAGCAGTATTGCAGGAATTTGGGGACATGTTCACTGAGAAACCAGGGTGCACCCACCTGAGGCACCACCAGGTGGATACAGGACCCCAAAGGCTTATTAGGCAGGCCCCTTATAGAGTGCCTGAGAGAGTCAAACAGACTCTGAGGGAGGAGGTACAGGAGATGTTGGAACTAGGGGTAATTCAAGAGTCCAACTGTCCCTGGGCCTCCCCAGTGGTGCTGATGCCAAAGAAGGATGGCAGCACCAGGTTCTGTGTGGACTACAGGAAATTAAGTAGTCACACAGAGTCGGATGCTTGCCCCATGCCCAGGACAGATAAGGCCCTAGAACAGCTGGGTGGGGCTAAGTATTTTACAACCATTGATCTTACCAAGGGTTACTGGCAGGTGCCCTTGACTCCCAGAGCAAGAGAGAAGTCAGCCTTTGTTACTCATTTTGGCTTGTATGAGTTCACAAATATGCCCTTTGGGATGAACAATGCCCCAGTGACTTTCCAGAGGCTGGTAGATTGCATCCTAGCAGGAGCAGGAGGGTTTGTCCTTGCTTACCTAGATGATATTGCCATCTACAGCCATTCCTGGCCAGATCACCTTCAGCATGTCAGGGAGGTGCTGGGCAGACTACAGAGGGCATGGTTTATCATTAAGCTGAGCAAATGTCAGGTGGATATGGCAGAGGTCTCCTACCTAGGACGTAGAGTGGGGAGTGGTAAGATAAGGCCAGAACCTGCCAAAGTGGAAGCCATTCAGGCATGGCCTGTACCTGTTACTAAAAAGCAGGTGAGGGCATTTTTAGGGACAGCAGGGTACTACATAAAGTTCATCCCCAGTTATAGTACCATAGCTGCTCCCCTCACAGACCTGACAAGGAAGAAGAGGCCAGATAAGGTAGTGTGGGCCCTAGCATGTGAGCAGGCATTTCAGAAGCTTAAAGAATCTTTGGGAAGACCCCTTGTGTTAGCCAGTCCAGACTACAGCAAATAATTTGTTGTGCAGGCGGATGCTTAAAACCATGGGGTGGGGTCTGTGCATAGCCAGATTTCTTAAGAGGGAGAAGAGCACCCAGTGGTTTATCTCAGTTGTAGGTTCCAACCCAGGGAGGAATGCTATGCCACTGTAGAAAAGGAATGTCTAGCCATGGTGTGGGCACTACAGAAACTTCAGCCTTTGCTGTATGGAAGAAAATTCACTGTTATGACAGATCAAACACTCCTAACATGTTTAAACAGAGCCAGCCAGCAAAATGCCAAGTTGCTAAGATGGAGCCTATGGTTGCAAGAATATGATATGTCAGTGCAGCACCACAGTGGGATTAGCAATGCCAATGCAGATGGGCTCTCAAGACAGGGAATTGGGTAGGTATACTCAGATAGACCTGACCCTCTCAAGCAGCATTTCTCAAGGGCACTTGAGAAAACTAGCTTGAGTTCTCCGGGGGGGGGGTATGTAAAGTATGGGTAAAGATAGATGAAGGCTACCAGCCTAGCCAGATAGAATTTTGCATATAATTCTAGCATTTGTAAATATCAATGTAAGACACAGGCTTGTTGTCTTAAATGGAAAAAACTGCTGATTAGATGTGGAACTGAAAAAAAATGAAACAACAGTGCTATCTACTGACCAAAATAAAGCATGTTGTGACCCTTTCATGTAGACAGTAGTGCCAAAGAGTCTAGAGGAAGAAATTTTTGCTATTGTTTTAACCAAGAGTTAAATTGCTAGATTTAAACATGCAAATGTATTATTATTGTTGTGTTTCCTGATTAGCTGCAAGATAACACAAGGAGATGTTAAGAATGTAAATGCAGTTTCTGTTAGCCTGGGAACCCAGGGAGTGTGAAGAATGATGCAATGTGTAGCATGGAAACCCCAGGAAAGTGTGAAGAATGATGTAATGTGAATCAGAACTGCAGTTTCAATTTAAACAGAGAGAACCAGAGAGGATTAAGCATTTTTGTCTTGACCATCCAACTCATCAGCACTGTCTTGCTCTTATGTAAGTTTATCTTAGACTTCTGTTTTCTTTTAGAAATAGCTAGGAACTAGACAGATTAAACTAAGTGTTTTTCTGTGATGCCAGAACTGTGCTACTGAATTATTTTAAGTATTTCTCTCTGATCTCTGAACTCTTGACTAGCATTGTGTAGTAAGAGGTATTGTTTTGTGTTTTTTATTATTTATTATTATTTTTTTTAAAACCTTTCAACTGTGGCTTTTTTGTGTAGAGATAATTTAATCTCTAGAGTACATTACATATTTATAGTGATTACTGTACCAAGTCACTAATAAGCCTTGACTGTATAGTTAAACTACCAAATGAATAATAATATTGCACAGTAATAATTGGACACCCTTTTAAGGGCCTTTGAGTAGCTGATAAATATTAGTGGGTGGTGGCAAGTGGTACTACTGTATAGTCTGGGTAAAAGGGGCACAGCTGGAGAACCTGTGCCAGCCTTCACCAGGAGTATCTATGTGGTTGTACAAACTCTTATCTCAAAGTGTAAAGTGTGTATGTGTCAGCTACTTGGGCAGGGACATGAAGCACTGGTTGGATAGAGAGAGTGCTGGAGGTTTTAGCTTGCCCAGTAGGCTGAGATCTGGACTCTATAGCTGTGCCAGTGGGGAGTCTTATTGGGGACCTGGAGAGTAAGGGAGCAACCAGCCCCAGACTGACTGTGATCTCTGTGTGCTCTTAAGGGAAATTGCACCTTGCTGTGTGTATTGGCTATCCTTTTTTCATATATGAGATGCCCTCTCTAGTGTTAGTGGTGAGGATTGAGGCTCCTTGATTGCTGGGTCAGTGCAAGGGCGTCACAAGCTCTACAAGTAGTGATGACTTTCTTGTCAATTTAACTTCATTTTTTCCAAAAGATCGATGAAGCTATTGGATTTATATGGTGTTTTTATTTTTCAACTGGACAACTGTAACTCAAATTTCAAGTTCAATAATAAAATATTAGACCTATCAAAATTTCCACTCCTTAAAAATGTAACCGTTTGGAATTTGATGTCTACAAAAAAAAGACTCAGAACAGTTAAGAATAAATCTTTCACTGTCTAAATGTCTATAGCATTACCTTGTGGGTATATAAGACAATTTCATCTTGAATTGTAAAATGAGAAGCTGAATTTGAGGCCATTGTTGTATAAGTCCTTGATACATATAGTAAGGACTATACTCATTTTGTACTGTGTTATCATACTCTTAGTATGGGCAGTGACAAACATTGGAAATATTCATCTAACTTAGAACATTGTCTTGACACCAAGCATAATATTATTTTACTTGGGGATTTCAACTATCCCCATGTTCACTGGCTACACTGTCTACTAATTCAACCTTTGAAAGGGAGTTTATTAATACTATTTCATTTTATGGGCTGACATGGTTCATTTGAAATTATACAACAGGAAATAATTTGCTGGATATTGTTGTAACTGACATTCCTGATCATTTATAGATTTTACTACCCCTTGGTTTGTCTGATCACAACACTATTTCATTTATGGTTAACACAGAGACCCATAACACATTTGTTATGAAACTGAATATTTTGGGCCCTGCTTATGATAACCTCTTTACCCAACTTGTATGTACTAACTAGACTAATTTATCTTTTCTTTTAAAGGCACAATATGGATATCATTTCCTTGAAAACTGTTGAGTAACAGTGATAAAGTACTTATGACTAACAAGGGTAGTAACTCTTCTATTCATGTTTATTGTAACAGGACCATTTTAAGGTTATATAAGAAAAAAGAAACTATAAATTTTTAAGACCTTTCTGACAACTATTAATAAGAAAAGGTTTTATACAATTTCTAAGAAACTAAAAGAGGAAGTTAAGTTATCACAGTTTGGTTATAAAAATAGATTGATTAGTGACACTTCTAACAAAAAAGTATTTTATAAATAAATTAACTCAATAAATAATTAAACAATAACATTTCACTAATTTGTACAATTAGAACAGTCAGTGAAGTAATTCAAGATGCCTACACTATAGCAAGTGAATTCAATATTTTTTCCTCTCGAATTTTAACACTGGTAAGCAAACTGAGATCACTGAACACATTTCCATCTACAGACATTGTCCATTAATAACTGACACTTCTGTTTTAATGACCTTTAACAAAATAAAGAAGATTTCATCAATGGGTTATGACTTGATTTCTGGTCAACTATTGACTGAAATCAAAGGGAAAATTGCCCCCATTTTGTGCAGTATTTTCAATATTTTTTTGTTCATCAGGTTTGTTCCAATTTCCTAGAAGCTTTCCTGTATAACATTTATTTACAACTTACAAGAAGAATAAAAAAAGATCTTATGGGAAGTTACAGTCTAATCAATTTGATATCCTAAGTTGCCAAGTATTTTGAAAGGTGTTTAAAATTAATGACACAAATTAGCTTAACAGTTAACAATATAGATCAACATATTTTTATGAAAGGTAGATCAACCCTGAGCAATCTAAGAAGTTTTTATTAAACAGACAACCTTGGCTTTAAACCTTGGACTCCAGTCAGGTGTAGTCTTTCTGAATCTTGCTAAAACCTTTCACTGTCTTCTGCATAGGGTTGTCTGTAACTGTTTGATAAAAAATAATACAGGTACACTACTAGATAGATCATGAACTGATTGTCATATAGAAAGCAATGTGATAAGATTCCTCAAGGATCGCTTTGAGTTCATTGCTATTTTCAACGTTACAGAGGAACAACAAATTTTGAGTATACAGATATACCAGTGACTGAAAATTGGATTTATAATGCAAAATAAAGCCGATGCAGATGATCTTAATATATTTTTAAAATCCACAGGTAATGGAGTACTAGATATAGTTTTAAGAGTCAGTCTTGACAAATCTGTGTATTTTACGAATAAAATGCAAAGGTACACTTTATACTTAACAAAACAATTTCAAGAAGTTACAGAATATAAAAAAAATGTTACTTGTACAAAACCCATTAGATATATAGGTTTTCAGCTAATAATGCTACTACAAGAGATGAATGCTGTTTAATCTTTATATTTAAAAGTTACATAAGACCAATTATTGAATATAATAATGCATTTTGTGTGTATACTCAGGGTCAATTGTATTTAGATTATTACACAAGATGTAAACATTTACATTTATTTGCATTTTGTTATCTTCAAAGACTGATTTTACAAATCATGTTTAACATTGAAGTATATATAAAAAAAAACTCACAGGCATAATACTATGAAACTTTTGACAAAAATGTGAAATTTCAAGGTATGACACTCATATATTACTGTCAAAACTACTCATCTTTGGAATAATTTACCTTTATATATATGACAGTCTAAAGGATTGGATTGCTTTAAGAGGAATTTGTACTCCTGGGCTGGGAACAAAGTATATGTACCATTTTTCAAGGAATCTGTGCTCATCGACAGTCTTTCAGCCTGAGCGCTCATATGAACTTATGAATTTAAACCAAATGTATGATATTTAAAAAAAAATATTACTATTAATCCTACTACTATATAAAGCTATCCTTTTTAAAAATGCATTCACAGCTTTACAAGTGAAACAGTCAGCCTATAGCATAAACCATTGTTGGTCACACTCACCTCAAGAAATAATCACAGAAAGCTCTAAGATCAAAAGAGACTAGTCTGAAGACCTAAAAGCTGATTAGAATGAAAGCACAAGAGTTCAAGGAAACACTCAGGGCTCTGGTACCTTAGGTAGAACAGGAAATAGATCTGAACAAGGATGGCAGTGTCTCAAATCATTATAAATGAAGACAGTAGAGCAGATATGCAGCTGAGCCAGGCATGGAAATAAGGCACATAAGGAAAGGTAGCAGTGAGATGCAGAAGTCAAGGAAGTGATCAGTAGATAAAGAGTGCAGGAAAAAGTGAGAAACAGAAAAGTGGGTCAGGCTAAAAAAGAATACTGGTTGGCTAACAAAATGATAAGAGACTAGTTGCAAAGATAAAGAGCAAGGCATCAGAGGCACTATCTCTCCTTCCAGCAAGTGACTCAGCAGATGGGACAAAGGGACTCTATCAAGTTACAAGGCAAAAACAGAATGATAAAGAAGATAGTCATCGGTCACCCTGCATAAGGGATGCCAGCAACAACCTGCTCACCAGCCCACAGGATGTCAAGATGGAAGGAATATTTCCAGCAGCTTCTGAATGAGGAAACTCCCTTAGAAACTGTACTGCTCATGACACCACCCACAGTGAAGGAGGAAGAAGTGCTCACACTAAAATAAGTAAGAACAACTGTAAGGAAAATGAAGTCAGTGAAAGCAGCAGGCTCAGATAAGTTGACATTAAATATGATCAAGATGTTGGATGAATTAGGGGAGAAATGGCTCTACAGATTATTCATAGCAGTGCAGAGAGAAAAGTTGCATCCAAATCACTGTAAAATAAACATCATGGTGCCAGTGCACAAGAACAAAGGGGATGTTCACAAATATGGGCATTATAAAGACATAAAACTCCTGTCACACTGCATGACAGTGCAGGAGAGGGTGATTAATAAATGAATATGCAGAGTAGCAGAAAGTAATATGGTAGATGAGCAGTTCATATTCAAGATCAGGATGCAGCACAACCAACCAGATGTTTGCAGTGAGATAGATAGTTGAGAAGAAGGGAGACGTGAGGAAAGAGTCTGTCAGGGCATCCATAGACTTGGAGAAAGCATATGACAAGGTCCCAAGAAACCTGATTTGGGCAGTCCTGTTATGGTTTGAAGTTCCAAAAACATTGGTAGAATTAATTCAGGCTATATACAAGGATTCAGTGACACAAGTATAAACAGTGTTTGACTCTCAGAAGTGTTCCCAGTGGTAGTGGATGTGCATCAGTTTTCAGGTGTGAGCCCACTACTGTTCATACTGGTGATGGACTACATTAGCAAATATACTGAAGTAGACACATTAACAAAACTGCTCTATGCAGATGATGCAGCACTGCAAGCAGACTCTGACCAAGAACTTCATCAAATGATAAGAAAATGGAATGCAAAACTGAAGGCTCATAGGATGAAACTGAGTACAGACAAGACAGCTATCGTGGCAGTAAATGGAAGAAATCAGAAGAATTTGAAAATTAAGATAGAAGAGAAAACAGTGGAACAGGTTTACAGCTCCAAGTATCTGGAATGGATGGCTGAGAAGAAGGAAGTCTGAATGAGGTGGTCAAAATTAGAAACAGAAAGGCTGCAGCCAAATAGCAAAGAATGTCAGGGGTAGAATGTGACAGAAGTATGCCAAAGGAGCTGAAACATAAGGTGGAGAAAACAGTGCTGTGGCCAGTACTGCTGTACAAACCTGGGCAGTGAAGACAGAACTACTGAGGAAGATAGAGAAGATGGAGATGAAGTTCCTGAGATAGGTGGCAGGATGCATACTGTAGGACACACTAAGTAATAAGGACATCAGAGTATAAGCCAAAGTAGTTCCAATTTCAGAGACAGTCATAGAGAACAGATTACAATGGTTTAGGTATATGTGCAGAAGACAAGAAGACTATATAGTTAAGAAGTTTTGGGAGAGAAAGGAAGAAGGCACGATAAAATTAGGACTTTCAGCAAAGAGATTGCATGATTGTGTGAAAGAAGACCTGTGGCAGTCGAGCATGACCATCGAGAAAAGCACTGAAATGAGAAAGATGGAGACAAATGATTTAACACCCTGATCCGAAGTAAAAATGGGGAAAAGAGAGTTGAAGGTGATGATTATAATTGTGATGATGATGATTCCCCACAGTACAAGGAGAAAAAAAAATAATTCTAAAACCTATAAATTAATGCAACATTTTAGATATAAAAATGTATTCCAGTGTTCAAAAATTTAGTTAGACTATAATCATACCTTGTTAAAAGAAAATGTTATAAACTCTTCCCTACTTTTGATTAATACATTCATTCCCTTAAAAAAACTCCTTTATACTCAGTTTGAGATTGTTAGCAAGTACTTTACTCCAATGAAAATAGCTCTCTTTAGCCCAAACTACATACCTTTCTGTAATTCTTGCACCTCAGATAAGTCTGAAATATTACTAGAGATTGTAACTGTTCAAAACAATTATGGGATGCACTATGTTGTAAGCTCCAAATCCTGGAATATTATGCTAATGATTTGTCATCATTCATATCTCTCCTGAGGGGTTACATCTCTTAAATTTGAGAATATTAATAATTCTATTCATGCTAGTAAAATTTTAGATATCTAAAAACATTAAAATCTGATCCAGAAAGGTTCTGGAATGCTATAAACCAAATTCTACATCCAGGTAACCCAACTTCACCAAACCCATGTTCTGACATGTCTCCTGAAGAAACTGCCAGTACCCTCAACACCTGCTTCATCGAATCCATTTTCAAACTATTTAACCCCAACCTCTCAAACAACACTTCAGACCTCCCTATACACCCCTCAACCACTATCTCAGTAAACTCCTTCTCTCTCAAACCTGTCTCCACTGACTATATCAGAACTCTACTCTCAAAGCTCAACTCTCTGTATCAGAAGACAATATTTCTTCTTACTTTCTCCAGATTGCTGCACACTCCTTGCTATGCCTGTATCTATACTAATCAATCACTCCATCTCTGACTCTTAAGTTCCTTCTATCTGGAAACAGTTTTACACTCGTCCTATTCATAAAGGAGGTAACTCCACAGAAATATCTAATTTCAGACTTATCGCTATCCTCTCACCTTTCTCCAAAATCCTTGAGAAATGTATACACAAACAAGTTATGCATTATCTCTTACAAGAAAAACTACTCACTCCAGCACAGCATGGCTTCCGTCCCAGGCATAGTACAACCACGGCTCTACTATCATTTCTCAACACCTTAGCCCTAGCTAAAGATGATCACAAACTCATATCCTGTCTATTCCTTGACCTTTCTAAGGCTTTTGACACTGCCTCACATACTCTGCTACTTAGTAAACCTGTGGACCTAAACTTCTCCCCTGATATAGTTGTGTGGTTCTCTAGCAATCTCGCTGATAGGCTGCAGTCAGTACAATGGAATTCAACAC
Source organism: Protopterus annectens (assembly GCF_019279795.1). Classification (NCBI taxonomy): domain Eukaryota; kingdom Metazoa; phylum Chordata; order Ceratodontiformes; family Protopteridae; genus Protopterus; species Protopterus annectens. The sequence goes on from NC_056735.1 coordinate 1,150,503,891, forward strand.
TATCTACCCCTCTCTTAGTAAGAACTGGTGTTCCCCAAGGTTCCATTCTTGGACCTCTACTCTTTAATATCTTCACCAACTCACTCCACTCCTCTTGTCCTCAATCTAACATTGCCCAATACGCAGATGTCTCTACAGGCATAACTATTGTTAATTTCTCCTTAGAACTCCTAACAAATACCCAGACATATTTCAACTCAATAGAGACATGGCTCACTAATAATCAGCTCATCCTCAACCCTAAGAAAACAAAATTACTACCCTTTCCACCTAAATCTGCAAACCACATTAAACTTTCCTTCTCCATAGTGTCCCTAAACAATACTCCTATAGAAGTTGAAACTAGCACAAAACTCCTTGGCATTACCATTGACAACCAATTAAAATTCAGTCTTCACATTAACAATTGTATAAAAAAAACAACAAAAGATAGGACTACTGTACAGGAACAACAAATTCCTAACTACTGAAGCTAGGATTTATCTTACCCATGCCTACCTTCTACCATGCTTAATCTATTGTTCCCAAATACTCACAAATCTTAACTCCTCCCTACTTACCAAATTAGAATCAACCTACCACAAAATAGCTAGACTTGCTGCTCAACAAACATATAAATCTCACCACTGTCTCTCCCTAAAATATCTGAACTGGCCCAAACTACCTCACCTGTTCCTACAATCTCAACTCCAAATCCTACACTCCATCCTATATCAGCCTGATTTCTGCCCAAGTCTATCTTCTCTCATCTCTCACTACTCCCCTACCAGACTTCCCCAAAGCTCAACCCAAGACCTAGTAAAAATCCATAAACCGAACTCCAACATGGGGTGCAACTTATATAGCTACCATCCCCCTATTGCATGGAACAAACTCCCACTAGAAATAAGGTCACTGACTCACCCCAAACAATTTAATAAGCAACCAAAAACCACTTTAAAAAACACTGGTCCTGCCATTGTACTCACCCTCCCTGATTATTACCTACCTTTTATAGTGCAGTCAAACTAGCTTATTAAAACTTATCATTAACTACTTCATCCTATGCTTCCTATGCAACCTCCAAAGCTTCTTCTATACTCTGCTCCCTGAAATTCTTATGTAACCTATTAAGTTTCTGCTGCTCTGCATACAAAACCTTATATTTACTCAACTGTCTTTTTTAAACCAAAAATACAACTTATTCTACTTTTTTAACATTCTCCTTTTTGTTTATAGTATGGTTTTATCTGTCAACAATATACATGTATGTAGATTACGTATTTTAACTACCAAAATTCTCTGCTGCTATTTTTATTGAAATGTATCTGTATTGCTATTTTTATTGCATTGTATGTCTTTGTAGCTTTTCTCCCCAGGCTTCTGCTGAAAAGGGCAATAACTCAGCTGGACACTCCTGGTCAACAAATGTAAATGGACAGCACAGTGGTGCAGTGGTTGCGTTGTCGCCTCACAGCAAGAGGATCTCCAGTTCAATTCTCAGATGGGTACCTTCTGTGCATAGTCTGCATGTCCTCCTTGCGTTTGTGCGGGTTTCCTCCCACATTACAAAGACATGCATCTGGAGCATTTCTCCCCAGGCCTCGGCTGAAAATTGGCTTTGTTCCAAGTCTGACTTTCCCAGTAAGCAAATGTTAAATAAATAAATTTGAAATTAATTACCTGTATAGTCTTCAAACATGTGGCATTTGAATACATAAAATATTGTAAATTTCTCTCTCAGGAAAATAAAAACAAGCCTTTGTTAATTAAATATTGGAAAAATTATTGACTGTTATATGCTAATTTCTTTATTCATATTCTGTTCCCCATTATCAGCTGTTTAAATATGAAATAATGCAAAAGTTATGCTGCCACTCCACTGGCACAGAGGGATAAAGCCCTGGCTACTGGGCAGCTGACCTGGTTTCAATTAACAGCTCAGACAATTAATGGGATGGCAGGAAGGGATAGGCATTCTCATTCTGGGGGGAAAGCATTCTTTGGTTACACTCCCTAAAGTAGTGGCTTTGTCCAAATAGGGTAGTTGCCCTCAGATGTAATCAATGAGAGTGGGGGGCAGGGAAAGGGAAAGTGTGTAGGACATACAAAATAAAAAAAAACACTGGACAGAAACTCAAATGGCTGAAGCCCCAGGGTACCCATAAGATCCACGTTCTGCCCCAAAATCATAAGTCTCAGGGGGGTTAGGAGGATGACTGGTAGACCCAGCATGGACATGAGGCACTGGGGGCTGGTCCAGTAAAAATGAGGTTTGAGGGAACCAAAAAAAAAATAAAAGTTATATGTACAAAGTACATTTGCTACTTAAATCTCGTGTCTGTATTAGATAAATGAAAGTTTATCTTACCGAACGCTAACATGAGCGAAAATCCCGGAACCCGAAACCGGAATTGTGAGATCACAGTACAGTGAAGATGGGAATAGTTGCCCTTTCCTCACTGTAATGCAATCTCAGAGTTGGAATATATATTTAGCGGGGAGTATGGGGGGTGCAGCCCCCCACAATTGCAGTTTCGAGTTCTGGGATTTTCGATAATGTCAGCATTCAGTAAGATAAACTTTCGTTTATCTAATATAGACCCTTAAATCTCTACTACTGTTTAACAATTGCCTACAGTTATATCACTTTTTTATGTTTTTTATTTTAAGACACAGAAACTCAACATACTAGCAGATGAATATAATATGTATTACTTTTTCCTGTGGACTGTTCTTATAAATAGTTTTAGAATCTGGTATATCAGACTATTGTATAAAAGTTTATATTCTACACTTCAGTTTTAATACTTGTTCATGTTTTTTTTCTAATGTGAAATGTTTGTTGTATCTCATTATATGCTATGTTATGCCATTTCTAAAGTTAATAAATGCATTTTGACAAAAAATGGCAAGGATAATGAATTTGCAGATTGGTAGTTGTTTGTAATGAGGTCAGATTTTTATTGACTGTTGGTGCTGTTATACGTAGATTATATTCTATCCAAGCTAGAAGAATTCACTTGTTGAGGCATTCCTTCACTCTTTACCTCTGATGAGAGGAAAAGGGATATTTATCTAACCCACGATATGAGTTTATTTTGCTTTGGGTTGATTAATTTGGTAAGAGAAGTTTACATTTTGTTCTAGCTAGATTTCTAAATGTCTAAAGAATTTAATGACTCTGAGAGGTCGTTGTTTGCTATGCACAATATGCCATTTTTTGGTACAGAAGAAAGTTTTTGTTGTGTTCTGAAAAGCATTACTTTTGTTGCTTTTTTACTATTTAAAAGGAGCTTCATATTCTGTAGCCAGTTAGAAAGTACATTAAAGCCCATTTCAAGCTCTTTCTTTCTTTATTACTGAGTATGATGAGCTAGAGCTATAGCCATATTATCCATGTAAATTATGATGGGGAATTGGAAGTTTGATAAAAAGAGAGAGAGGGTTATAGAGGCGATAAAATTGAGCCTTGGGGGACTTCTTTTGCTAGGGGGGAGTCAGGTGAAGTTGATGATCCAACCCTGACTCTCAAATTTGTATTAGACATGTAATTCCCAAGCCAGTGTGAGACATTAGCACTTAAGTGGTCAACATGACATCATCTTCAAGGTTGAATGCTTTTGTGAAGTCAGTAAAAATAGAGCCAGTCATATCAGATATAACAACACTGAAACAAAACCAGTCAACACAAAACAATCAAAAATAAGATCAAATGAAAAAAATGATTCATAGAGATGCACTGCTTTTCTCTGCAAGGGTTGCACAAGTGGGTAACATCAGCATATGCATTCATTATATGCCCAGCCTGAGAAAAGCAGTGCTGCTGTGCACTAAGCTGCATTCCAGGGTACAAAAATATACAATGCAGCAACTATGCAAACAGATACATTCATGCAGTGAAACACATACATGAAAGTGCCATAGACAAAAAGCAACAGGGCGGCAGAGTGCTACATTGCTCAAATTTCATGAAAAGTGAAAATGTGAGCTTACAGACTGAGGCATCCCAAAACTAAAACAGTGCATGTAGCACTTATATGGTTAATGACAGCTCACTCCTTAGCTGGACAGAACAACATCCCATATAGAGCAGAACATTACAGTATCTACAGCTGAAGTGCAGTTGATGTCTACACATGTGGATACCTGTCAGATGCCCATTCAAGTATGAAAGGGGAAGGTAGGAAAATATGAAAAAGGGGAAAGCAGCAAGCAGAATGATACACAAAAGGATAACATATATATATAAGAGTGCGCATTATTGCGGAAGGTAGAGTAGCATTTTTGGTGAGAATAGAGCCCCTTTTTCTTTATATAGAGGTGAGGGAAGATGATAATTGTGAAAGGAAAAGAAGGGTAGCAGAGGGTGAAAGAAAATCAGGGTAAGAAAGGTGGTAGGTTAGTATGTAGGTACAGACATACACAAATACAGCAATACAGACGACTGGGGTAAATGTGCACAAATTAGGATGGGAGACATGGAACAGAGTCAGGGTCAAAAATACATAGTTGCATTGGGCCCCTGTGAAAAGTGAGAGCCCTGAAATACAGGATCGCCAAATTCCTAAAAATAAACTGATATGCATACACAATAACAATAAATTCTGATACTCTCTGTTAACACTGTTTCTAAATTTTCACCATTTAGATATATTAACTAGGAGAGTACAAGACCTCAAACACACCTTTCAGCTTGCAGGTATTGAAAATCTGAACAAAGGTTCTTAAAAAGTAGGAGCATCTGTTCAAAAACTGGGACAGCTGATTAGCATTATATTTCCATACCTTGTAGCATAACTCCTCCCACTTCCAGTAGGATTATGGGATAGCACTTCAAAGAAAAACACACAACTTTAAAAAAGAGAGTGTAAGTATGCTTTAAAAAAGAGAGTGTAAGTATGCTTTGTTAATGTAGGCAGCACTGGAAGTTTTGACTCAGGAAAATGGATGCTATGCTTATAGACTGCAGCCAGCAATACAATACCAGGTGAAGAGACAAAAACATAGCTTATCAATAGAAAATTATGCTTTTAGCTACACGCAGACACCTCACAGATTGAACGTGAGCTGTCTGTTAATAATGTCCATTATGTGGACCTGCCAAGTCTTCTTCCTCTCTCCTTAAAAGCAGCCAACCAACCAAGTACAATCCAGCACAAGAATACTTCCTGAGCATGAACATGTTATATAAGCAACAATGCCATAGAAATGCTACACATCGTGCCATAGGAATGCCACACACTGTGCCATAGGAATGCCATACACCGTGTCATAGGAATGCCGCACACCGTGCCATATGACACACAGTGTGCCATAGGTAATGCCACACACCTGCAGGCCTCATGAAAATGCTTGCAGTATGTGCACACACCACAGGCATACTTCTCAACATCTTGGTACAAGAATTTTGGAAAATCCCTAAATAATGGGGGAACAAAGGTCCAAAATCAGGGATATATTTTAAATCTCTCTATGTCACGTGATCAAATGCTCATTTGACTGAGTCATAATTGAAAGAAAACATTCTACACGACAAATATACCATAAAGATGTTATTGCAAGGGAGCAGACACCCACAACCCTCCCCTTTTGGGAGACTTTGCTCCTATGTACCCCCCCCCTTCTTATATGCTAACTCCATGGTTGCACAACCACAGAGAAAAGAAAAGAAAAGAAAAAATGCCACACATAGTGCATCAGAGCTGGAGCACAAGCACAAATATCTACAGATCTGGGGGTACAACATAGATCTGGGAGTACAACATGAAGGTGGCCATTGCCAATTCACACAGACACTTCTAAACTCACTTCTGTAGTCTTTTGATTAGAAATGACACCATTACATACTTTCCGTAGAGTACTACACTTGTTTTGTCATTTGTGGTTCAGTCAGATGAGACTTCAGCCAAATGAGTTTGACCATTTGTGATTCAGTCACGTGAGCATTCAATCAAATGACATAGATCCATTTTAAATATTGCTCTTATAAACTTAGAAAGCTGCTAGAATAACAGGACTTCCATTAGCCTGCACTTTCCAAAGGGTAAAAAGTCTGAAACTCAAATGCCTTTCTTTATTTAGAGATTTCAATCCTCAGTGATTTGCAAGAAAACCACAGCTGTTATGAGAAACAGACTAAAAATATGAGGCAAGCATCTGGATGTTCTGCAAAATTCAGGACAGTTGAGAATTATGACTATAGGCATTGGACTGCAGAAAGCATATTGTAATGCAAGCAAGCAACATTTGGCACACAACCAGAAAGTTCACCACATACACTTACTGCACATGCTCACACTGTTTCAGAGCTATCATAGCACCAATCACCATGCAATGTAACAAGCTTAACAACTCTTTCACAAATAGGATGGCAACAGAGAGCTTGTAACATAAGAAGCATACCAGACAGCAAGACTAGTCTTGAACAGTTTCATATTACCAGGTCTTAGGTCTGATCTGAAACAGCTCCTTATGCACTTTATCACTTGCTTTCCTTTAGCTCTGTCATGGCAATATTTTTTCACTAATGAAACCTCTCTTCCTGGCTGAGATGCAGACCCAGAAAGATAACTGGTGTGGTGCATTATAATATTAAGTTAAAAAATCTTCTTTTCAGCTTCTCTCCAGGCAGGTGCTGGCATGGGAGGTTTAAACAACTTCAGCTTCTCTCCAGGCAGGTGCTGGCATGGGAGGTTTAAACAACAATACCTGCTTTTTTCCCCAGTTTTCTGTTCCCCTTTGCATCACAGTCTTAAAGTTATACTAGATATTCACCTGGATTCCTACTTGCTTCCTAGTCACAGATGTGGTGACAGCCAAAACTCTACAGGCATCACTACATTGGTGATGCAGCAGCAGGCCGATGATGAAATGGCTAGTAAGGGAGTCAATCTAATTTAAAGGGGTCACTCAAAATTTTGTGGCACCGTATTTACTTTAATTTTGACATTCCCTAGCAAATACCTGGCTGTTGAGAAGTAAGCCTCTGAGTAGGGAGAATATTCTGAGGTGTTGTAAACTTGGACTTTATATATATATATATATATATATATATATATATATATATATATATATATATATATATATGTTTACTATCAAAATGTAGAGTGCAGGTTCAGCGAACACGGGACCATGTTGCCGACCTGCACTACTGCCAATGGTCAGTACAGTGAATGCCACTCTGCATTCACACATATGTAGTCGACGTTTCAACTAGAGATCGTGTTATAGTGGGGATCGGGAAGTTACATTTTCCCTACTGTAGTGCAATCTTGGAGTTGGACTATATAATTTGCAGGAGGTGTGGGGGGCTGCAATTTCCCCACATGGTGGTGCAGGGGGGCTTATCCCCCTGCAAAAATGTTCCATCACATGATTTGCAGTAATGAACTGAATATATATAGACAGCTGCAGCACTGATCCCACCATATTAGGAGATCCATAAAGACCCTAGTCAAGGCCTCCATAGTGCTACACCTTGTCTGAAAACAGGACTGAATTGGGTTATAGATATTAGTTCTCTTAAGATGGGAATCCAAATGTGCATAAACCACATTCTCTAGGTTTTTGCTTTTGAAAGACAGATTGAAGACTAGATAGTTGTTGTCCAAGCTATCAAGTTCTAAACCCATTTTTAAGAACTAGTGTGATGACAGCCTTATTTACTACCATTGAAAAAAAAAACTATTGACTGTTGGGAAGAATTGTCAGTTTGGCGCAAGACTGGGCCAAGAAACTCTAGTCATGCAGTTACTAGGATGGTGGGGCAAGAGTCTAATCCACATGTACTCTGCTGCAGGGTGAATACCAGAGAAATAAAAGCTCAGTAGTGTGGAAGATCAAACTCACTCCAACCCAAGGAAAATATCAACTCCCAAAGAAAACTGATTGCTGTACTGATCAAAGTTTGAGGACTACCTGATCTGATCAATTCAGTCTTTGCAACAAAAACCAGAGTAGCCAGTTTGCATTCTTCAGCAGAAAAAAAAAAAACATCTGGGTGGCGGGACAGGCTGGGGTGCAAAGTTTCACAATCATCCAGATGACAGCAGCTGGGAATTAGCTGCTGCAGAGATTTTCCAAGACAAATAAAAAAAATTCTTCCTTGAGATCTCATTCTAGTGGACAGCATAGTGATCTACCAGTTGAAGCCTATCCTCATGAAGAAAGGTGTGATGTCACCTGTGTTCATGCCTTTATCTGGCCTGCATAAATGGATAGAGCTCAGAATAATCACCTGCCTCACATGCCTTGAAGTGGACCAGGTGCAGATGACATGGGGAAGAAAGTTCCATAGAGGTTTTCAGGGCCAGTATAGGCTTTGAGAAGCTTATCTGGAATGTACACACTGCTTTCTTGGAAGAGGTAATACAAGACAGGAGAAAGTAAGTCTGGGGCATTCAGACAAAATGTTTGCATTTAACTTGCCCCAGCTCAGTGAGCTTCGACCTTATCATAAGGCAAACTTAGCAATGATCTGACCAAGCAACAGGTTTCATCATCAAGTCAATGATAGAAACACCAAGCTGGAAGGCCAAGTCCAGAGCATGTCCTTGCTGATGGGTAGCAGGCATACCAACCTAAATTAACCTAAATCCTTTCAAAATACAAATAAATTATTTTACAAGAGCCATGGACTCCTCATCAGCCTGGATATTAACATCATCTAACACTATTTAGATGGAATTTGACACTATCAAGCAGATGCATAAGTCCTTAAACTCCTGATGGAACATCCCAATAGTACAGGGTGGATGGTATACAAGGAAGCATCCTCAGTTTGTAAATCATTAAACTCTTGATAGAACATACCAATGCTACAGGGTGGATGGTGTACAAGGAAGCACCCTCAATTTGTAAGTCATTAAACTCCTGATGGAACATACCAATGCTACAGGGTGGATGGTATACAAGGAAGTACCCTCAGTTTGTAAGTCATTAAACTCTTGATGGAACATCCCAATGCTACAGAGTGGATGGTATACAAGGAAGAACCCTCAGTTTGTAAATCATTAAACTCCCGCTGGAACATCCCAATGGTACAGAGTGGATGGTATACAAGGAAGCATCCTCAGTTTCTAAGTCATTAAACTCTTGATTGAACATCCCAATGCTACAGGGTGGATGGTATACAAGGAAGCACCCTCAATTTGTAAGTCATTAAACTCCTGATGGAACACCCCAGTGCTACAGGGTGGATGGTATACAAGGAAGTAGCCTCAATCTGTAAGTCATTAAACTCCTGATGGAACACCCCAATGCTGCAGGGTGGATGGTATACAAGGAAGTACCCTCAATTTGTAAGTCATTAAACTCCTAATGGAACACCCCCAATGCTACAGGGTGGATGGTATAAAAGGAAGAACCCTCAATTTGTAAGTCGTTAAACTCCTTATTGAACACCCCATTCCTACAGGGTGGATGTTACACAAGGAAGCACCCTCAGTTTGTAAGTCATTAAAATCCCGATGGAACATCCCAATGCAACAGGGAGGATAGTATACAAGAAAGTACTCTCACTTTGTAAATCATTAAACTCCTGATGGATCATCCCAATGGTACAGGGTGGATGGTATACAAGGAAGCACCCTCAATTTGTAAGTCATTAAATTCCTGATGAAACATCCCAATTTTACAGGGTGGATGGTATACCAGGAAGTACCTTCAGTTTTTAAGTAATTAAACTCCTCATGGAACATCCCAGTGCTACAGGATGGATGGTATACAAGGAAGCACCCTCAGTTTGTAAGTCATTAAACTCCTCATGGAATATCCCAATTGTACAGGGTAGATGGTATACAAGGACGTACCCTCAGTTTGCTCCTGTGCTTATTAGGAACTCAGAATAGTCAGTAGCTTCAGCTACGGCCTTGTTCACTTCCAAGGTACAGCAATGAAACATAGCAACACCTCAATCTGATCTGGTCCATGCAAAGGTGTATAATAATGGAGAATCTTGGTGGGGAGGGACACAATTGCTGGCAGATTGGAGACAAAACTGTCATCTAACCAGGTCTGGATTATGAATGCCAGTTCACAAGACTGTGGCAAGTCAGAGGAAATCCCCATCTTGCTCAAGGTGAAGCAAGCATTAGAGTATAGCAGACTAATAATGACTGGTGGAAAGGAGGTCTCACCTAACCTTTCCAGCTTGTAGGTGGAATCCATTATCTGGGTACATTCTCAAGACTTGGAGAGGCCAAATTGTAGAGTGTTTTGCCTGATTGACAAATTGAAGAAATCCTTAAATTCCCCTATCCATGAACCCTAATAGGAGCTGATGTAGGAACCATCAATATGCATTCAGTAAATGAAGCCTCCTCCATACAATAAAAGTGTATTAACAGATTTTAGGAAAGGCAAAGGGTTGGAATTCCAAACAAAGGTCATTGCTCTAAATAAGTGCATTTAGGACCATAAATTTAAATACATGTTAAAAATTATAGAAGAAAGAGGGATACAGTTAATTGAATAATACGATAAATCAATGTTGGTCATAATAAAATTGAACAAATAAATAAATGTAAAAAATGCAGTACAAATGCAGTGCATCTACAGCAAGGCAAGAAGCATACCTTTGTACAAGTAGTTGCGGGGATATAAGCCTAGGCAAATTTAGAACAAGTTATAATTGTTAAATCAATAAAATAAAATGTGAATAGGAACTGTAAACTGCAATAATAAATTGCTGATTGTAACTGATAAGTTACAAACACTCAACCAATAAATAAATAAAAGTCCTAATAAACAGTAGAATTTTAAAAGTCAGTAAATAAGCCAGATGTAGGTAAAGTCCAAAACTGTCAACAATCAAACCATAGTTTAAACCAAATGGTACTGACATGCAAATTATCCAAATGTTAGCAAAAAAACAGACTATCCCTGGGATTCAGAAAGAATCCCTTATGCATACATAAACTGCACGTGCTGCAGGGTTCAGTGTACATGTGGAAAATTTGATTCAGAGACATATTTAGCCACAATGTGGAAGACTTCATTATCGGCTAATATGCATGTTTCTGAATCGGGTGTAATTGCTACCAGTGCTGGACAGTAATCGTCCGCAGTAATTACTACTGGAGGCCCTTGGTTTTCATTGGGACAGGCAATTCCCCTTATTCTGTCTTCACTCACAAGCAGGCATTCATAGAAACACACACATACCTACACTACCAGTCTCCTAGCTATCCCCCTTGGTGTGATAAAAAACAGACACTAGCACCCACACACATGTGCATGCAAACACACGCATGTGCACACACACACACACACAAACACACACACACACACACACACACACACACACACACACACACACACACACACACGCACACAGACACACACACACATACATATTTATATCACCAGTCTCCTAACTATCCCCCCTACTGTGACCACCAGGCAGGCAACCGCACATACACACACACACACACACACACACACACACACACACACACACACACACACACACACAGTCATCAGATACATCCCTGCAAACATGCACACAAACACACGTACACAGACTCACGCACACAACTCCCACATACCGCTTACACTTGTACACATACTCACACACAGACCCCTCCGCACTACTTCTTAACTGAATCTCTTACCTGCACCAAAGTCTCTTCCATTGGAAATAATAGGGGTGGGATTGTTGTATTTTGGTCATGTTGATTAACATGACCAGCTTTGATTATTTATGCAGCCAAGCAATTCTCTGAATTACTTGTCTGAATGAATCCCTTCCCATAGGCATTTTCATGGGGGTAGCACATGACTAATTAGCATTAGCTCTCCCCTGGAATGCCTCATTAGCACAGAGCATGGCCATGGAGATGGCCCATCTTTATGATTCTACCGACCATGTAAAATCACTGCAGTGGACCTGTCTGAATCAGAAAGGGTGTCCATGAGTGACTGACATTTGGGTTAGGGCTTACTGTTTATGGTAGCCATTTCTGAATCCCAGTCTCAGAGTTAAATCCAAAACATAAAATATCAACAAAGCACACCAATTTTAATCCCCAAAAAGCAAAGAGCTTCAGTGTATGGAAATGTAAATGTGACATTATAGTACACCTTGCAACATGGAATGGCACAAGGAATGGAATGCAATATTAGGGTAATTCCTTTCATAATTTTCCTATTACTGTAGCACAGTTTTCATCTTTCAGACCACACTTCCTAGCATAAACAGACTTTGCAATCATAGTAGCTTAAACCACACACCATACTACACCTGTATACTACATGTTAAAAGTTAGGAATGCATGTGGTTCTATAGTGCTAATACTCAAGTGTGGTACTGCTCGTGTGACTGTAGTAACAGTACTCAGCTGTGGCATTGTCTATAAGTAACTATAATACAGTATTCACATTTAGCTCCTGTATGGTTCTGCCTCTGTCATAGTACTAATACTCAGGTGCGGTACTGCCTCTTTCAATATGGTACTAATACTCAGGTGTGGTACTGTCTGCATGCCACTATAGTGTAATACTCAGGTGTGGCTCGGGTATGGCATTGCCTATGTGACTTTATCAGTAGGAATTAGGTGTACCACTGGCAATGTGAAGATAGTACTTGTAATAATGTGAGGTATTATCTGACTGACTACAGTATTAGTACTCAGGTATGGCACCACCTTTGCGAATATTGTGCTGCCACTTATGTGTAGTACTGCCTGTGTGGCTATAGTACAGTCACTCAGGTGTGATATGGTCTGTATGACTGTAATACTAGCATTCAGGTATGGTACTGCCCATATAGTTGAGTATATTGATGCAGTCCATTGTCATACAGCTGTTTATGCCTGTGATGACATCCATATGTTCTACTGTGGCCATGGATTGAGCATGTTCTTCAGCTGTATGTAATATTGCACACATCAGGGATAAAACTGGGGCATACATTTTTATGTCTGCCAAACCTGTACATCATACAAGTGTAAAATTCATGAAAAAAATCAGTAGAAACTTCATTGCATGCAAGCACTATTTGTCTTTGGTTCCTAGCCAAATTCACAAGGGATATTCTATTTTGAAATGGTCATAGAAATTGCTGGTCTTGGCCTTCGTATTTATTCCCAAGGCATGTGATTTCTGAGCCCTTACAGGACCATGCGGAAGAAAAGAAGGGAAGTGAATTTTTTTTATTTTCCTTCCTTTTGCAATTTTACCACAAACACAAAAAGCCATACTGGAGCTAATTTTCCTGCAGTTTATCCCATGGGTATTCCTCTGTGAAGAGAAGTTCCTCTATAAAGGATATTTGCTCTTCATATTTGACATGGTATTTGGTCAAAGTTGAGTGGAACACTCCAAATGACAAGTTATCAGTTTCCTGCACTCAACAACATCTGGGCCACTTCATGTAGCAAACAATATGTGTGTGTGTGTGTGTGTGTGTGTGTATGTGTGTGTGTGTGTGTGTGTGTGTGTGTGTGTGTGTGTGTGTGTGTGTGTGTGTGTGTGTGTGTGTGTGTGTAGCTATGCCTGTATACATCTATCTGTATGAGCGCAAATGTCTGACTGGCATTATACTGATTAAATTATGAAAAATGAGACCACGTTGCTTTTTCACAGCTTTCCTCCTATAAATTGGCTAAATTCATAGCAACCTCAGAATTCTAACAGTTGCAGTGTTCAGTATTTCAGTGTTTCCCATAGCTAGCTAGCTGTCATCTAATATATCTATATATTTGTCAATTTATCTATTTAACTATCTCTAATGAATTGTAGAACATCAAACTAAAGAATATTATTTAATTGAATACTTGATATGTTGATGAAATTACCCAAATGGTGGAAGAAATATAAATATGGCAATACTGATAGAGCTGATGTAAATATCTTAAATAACAATTGTGTGTGTGTGTGTGTGTGTGTGTGTGTGTGTGTGTGTGTGTGTGTGTGTGTGTGTGTGTGTGTGTGTGTGTGTTTTACACACACACACACACACACACAGACACACCCATATATATATACATATATATATATATATATATATCTGGATCTAGGGTTATTGAACGAAACAATAACTGAATGCACTTTAACTAAAGCGCTTTCACCGAAAAGGTGCTTTCGTTAAAGTGCTTTCGAAAAAATAAATATATAAATAAACCTTCTTTTATGCAGGGGGGTAAGCCCCCCCCCGCACCCCCACAGTGGGGGGGGATGTGCCCCCCACACCCCCTACTTTTATATTCTCACTCCAAGGTCGCACTACAGTGGGGAAAAGGGAATTGTCCCTTAACTGCACCATAGTGCGACTGGCACAACGAGTATACTTATCTGAAAATGCTGCTTCGGTGAACAACATTTTCGGTTAAGTATGTTCGGTGATGTCTGCTTCAGCACAGTGCCGTCAGGGATCTGTACGAATCCCATATAATATATATATATATATATATATATATATATATATATATACACACACACATACATGTAAATATGTATGTGTTGTTGCAAATCACTTGGTTGGCACTAATCTGTGCAACTTAAGTAAACTGTAGTTTTGTTTGCCTGAAGCACTGTTTATGTGAACAGCATATTTGGGAAACTTCTGAGTAGATCGACAAATGTTAATTTTGCTTGTGGTAGGGCTGTGTGTGTGTGTGTGTGTGCGTGTGTGTGTGTGTGTGTGTGTGTGTGTGTGTGTGTGTGTGCGTGTGTGTGTTTTAGGGTTATGGTAAGTGTTAGGTTAGGGGACTAGATTAGGTCTGTGTATAACTGCGTGTTTTACGGCTAAGGTTAGGGGGTAGGTAAGGGGGATAGGTTTAGTGTGCATGTTTGTGTGTGTGTATGCATGCTGTGTGAGTATCCAAGCTGACTTGTGTAATGGTAGTGTTACGGAAAGGACTTTCTTAATTTGCACTGCAGTATTAGGGTTAGCATGCATTACTTAGGTGTGCAGAGGGGCTTGTTATGAATTATAATGCAGTAACCTCACAGTACAGCACATGGGCCAGATTCCAAGACTTGCCCTCAGTGTAATTCTGCCCTATTTGTAAGAGACTTGCTCTCAGTGTAAGAGACTTACTCCAGTTTAACCCTACCTTATAGATGGGCCTTACACTAGAGTAAGTCTATTACACAGTGAGCAAGTCTATTGATATCTGATTCATATCTAAGTTGTCTGATTTTTTTACTGCCAATTACAGGGCTTTTTACAGGGTGCATGTTGTGAGTCTGTCTATCTTTTTTATGTATCGCTATAGTTATATATTTTTTTAATTTCTTGAATGGTGGAATGTTGATTTCCTGTAGGTAAAATGGCAGGTGTATTCATCCAGCATTTCTTTTGCATGTCATATACTTTATAAAGAGAAATATAACTGTAAAGCACACTGGTGATGGTGTACTGAGAATATGAAGGGATGTGGTCATCACCTACAGTGTTACTTCCACCGCACCCAACATCTCCTAGCACACCTCTCATAAATGACATTGTCTTCTCAACAATATGAAAAAAACATCTAAGACAGGATAATCTTTGAATGGTGCATGAAGTTAACTGCATAGAAATCCATCCTTTTCTGCATGGTAGTGTGCAATGCTGCATTATCAATTTTTCTGGTGCTAACAGCTGTTTCATTTCTTTTAGAAAGCTTAAGGAATACACAGGCAGTATATGATGTCATCCATGCAGCATTTAGTCAACAATGCTGACATGAGTAAATAGGAAATATAACAGATTCTAAAGTAATTTTGCTATCAAATTCTTCTGTAGTATCAGTTGTTTCAGTTATTATGTATAGGTGTATCATTTTTGCATGTCACAAGTTATAATGGTGGTAACTTTATGCTCAGGTAATCAGCACTGCTTAGCATGTTATAATGCAGCCTGTGGGCTTATTACATTATTTCTGTCCTGAATTATTTATTTATTTATTTATTTATGTATTCATTCATTTATTGTTGACCAGATTAGTCTCTCTAGACTAGTGATCCCTTTTCAGTAATATTAAAGAAACTTTGGTCAGAACATCAAGGAACTTCCCCCACTCTTTGTGCATTAGATGACATGGGATCTTTTACAGCCACTTGGGCTACCACCAACTCAAGCACCCATGATTTAGTTTTACATGTCACCTGATAAGCAACACAATCTGGAGTACAGCACTCCCTTAATGTTGCACTACAGTGTCAGTAATCTAGTCACCTGGAGTGGGAAAAGAACTCCCAGCCTTCTCGTCTGCCAGCACCAAAACTGAGTGTGCTACCTGGTTTACCACTGACACTACTGTTATTGGATGCTGGATGCTCACATTTAAAAGCATTTTAATGACAAAAGGCATAAATTAGATTACATTGTTCCATACAGCAAATATACAGCAATTACTGAAATTTGGAACAAGAATGTCCCACTGATATGGATAAGACTCCATACCGGATTTCTTACTTATGTATCCTAATTTAATATTTAAGTTTAAAAAAGCTTTTCAGTGCAGGGAAAAATAATGTGCAGAAGTACAATTGTTTATATCCACAAATTTGTTTCACTCACTGTTGTTTTCTCTCTACTAGATTACATTGATTTTGTTTTTGGTGCCGGTAGAGGTTTTGCTTTTTGGTGGCTGAATTTTAAAGATGTAAATCCAAGCCTCTCTGTTTAACGTGGTTGTTAACTATCATTGGTGCAAATGAAAAACAAATTAGTCTTAGACTCTGCCCTATATCTTCCTGTTATTTTTTTTTTTGGGGGGGGGCATAAAAGAACAACTAAATCTGCCAAGTAGTTTGGGCAAACAGAATCCCACTAGTTTCACCGAAGCCTTCTTGTTTATTGTTCACTTAGTTCTATTTACAGCAGACGCCTTTGCCAGTGCACTAAAGGACAGAAGGACTTTCCCTCATAAAATATGTGGCATTCTGGCAAATCATTGAGGATTTCTATAATTAAAAAATGACAAACATTTAAGTTTCAGACTTCAAGTCCTTTAGAAAAAATACATGGCAAAAACCTGTTATTCTGGCAACATTCTTAGTAGATAAGAGCAATGTTAAAAATCTGTTCCTGTTTTCTGGTGCTTTCCCCAAGTATTTTTGGCTTTGTGCCTAATTATTGTGCTAAGAGGTTAAGAGGTATGCATAAAGGTGGCAGCTAATATTACTTCTTACCCAAATTCCTTCCCGTATGTCATTTCTACCACTGTAAGGTTCTTGATGACGTGAATAAATACACGACTAATGAGTTAGCCAGCATGTAGTTCCTCTCCATAGCATCTAATAGTATCAGAAAGGTTTCCAAAAGAAACATTGCTAACTCTGTCTGTTGTACTGTGCTAGTTCAGACCAAGATAATTTGTTACAAGAAACTTAGTGGAGGAAGAAAAGCTTAGTCCAGGGAAACCTAGAGTGTGACATCTGCGTAATAATCTGAGAAGGTGTGGTGTTAACAGAGTAAAACATACTTCATAACATTTTAGTAGCAGATAATGAATTGAGCCTGTAACAGAATCTGATAACCTCTGCATTTAAATTAAAAGTGTAATGTGTATGATACTCTTTAATAGAACAGATGCAGTTTTTGTCATTTAAATATTACTGCATGATACTTCTT
>NC_056735.1:1150526435-1150661435 GCF_019279795.1 Protopterus annectens
AAATAATGCATTGCAGTGAGAATTGGCAGTTATGACAGAATGTCACTATAGCCTGAACTCGGTAAGAATGTTTCTATTGCTAGCATCTTCTAAATTTGAATACCAAAATTATGATTCTTGTAGTGAGTATGTTTTTACATAGTTATTTAGTTATTTACATTGATATATATATATATATATATATATATATATATATATATATATAAATATATATATATATATATATATATATATATATATATATATATATATATATATATATATATATATATATATATATATATATATATATATATATATATATATACATTTACATTATTTGTTCACCTGTTTTGTAATTTTACTGGATATACTTAATTCATTATATCAACAAAAAACATTTTTTACATTCTCTTAACATTAGATTATAATGATTTATCTGTTTGCTAGTGAATTTACTGAATTGTAATTTTATTTACTTTTAGAATGACACTTGTGTTGGTATTTTACATTTGTTGACAAGTCACAATATCTTTCGGCTGATAAGTCACATGATTCCTGTTTCGTGAAACTGATGTATAGCTGAGTATTTAATCTAATGAATGTTTGATTCTTGTGAGATATGATGAAATCCATATATATTTGTAACAAATGAAAGTGCAAAATCTGTTTTTTTCTAATAAAGTATACTCAACTCATAGTGAGTTCTGTTCAGTTCATTATTTAATTAATTTCGCTCTGTGATCAAATATGTTCTTGTTGTGCCTGTGGTCTGGTGATGAATCTGAATAAAGACAAGACAGCTGTCATGACATCACTTGGGGGAAATCAGAAGACAGACGAAATTGAAAATTGGGATAGAAGAGAAAATAGTGGAGGAGGTTAGCAGCCTCAGATGTCTGGGAGGGGTGGTTGGGGAGAAGGACAGTCTGAATGAGGAGATCAAAGCTAGAATGGGGGGCCGCAGTCAACTGGCACAGAGTGTCAGGTGTAGTATATGACAGAAGAATGCCAAACAAGCTGAAAAGTAAGGTGGACAAAACAGTGGTGAGACCAGAACTACTGTATGGTACAGAAACCCGGGCAGTGAAGGCAGAGCAGCTGAGGAAACTAGAAGTGATGGAGAAGAAGTGCCTGAGATGAGTGGTAGGATGCGCCTTGTGGAACAGATGGAAAAATGAGGAGCTTGGTTATGAAACTGAGTATAGACAAGACAGTCGTCACGGAACAGATGAAGAAATGAGGGCATTAGAACAGAAGCCCAATTAGCTCCGGTTGCAGAGAAGGTGAAAGAGAGCAGATTATAGAGGTCTGAGAACACGTGCAGGAAAACCAGAAATTATTTAGTGAAGAAGATTTGGGAGAGAAAGGAAGAAGGAAAGAAGAAATGAGGATGTAAAGCAAAGCGATGGATGAAACGCATGAGCAAAGACCTGTCAAAGTCAGGCTTGACTGTTGAAAAAGGTGCAAAGAGGCACTGAACTAGGACAGACAGCACCAGGTGACTCAACACCCTCACCCCCTGTAGAAAATGTGAAAAGGGAGGTTGCTGACAATGATAATGACTTGTATGGCAGATAATCCACTTTCTAGGGGCAATAATATCATCCAGGGCAATAATGGAACTAAGCCTAGGAAGCCAAAGCAGAGGAACAGAGCCATGACTGAAACTCAGCCAACCAGGGTTTTATCTGCAGCCTTGGTAATGTGAGGCAAGGCAGAGAGTGAGAAGAGTGAAGGGGCATGGGCCACTTCCCTTGGAGGGGGTGGGCATGCTTGGGAAGCTAATGTGCATGGTGCAACCTCCCTGGTGGTGACCGAGACAGGTGATATCCCTGATGGAAATCACCTGCCATGCTTTGAAGTTGGTGAGTGGTGTTGCTTGCTGGTATACACCCACTGCTATAGCAAGAGAATGTTTAGCACCATTTGCCCATTGCATGATCCACCTTCCAGGCAGAAATGAGCATGTGCAGGGGTGTAAGACAAAAATAAGGGAAAGTGCAAACCAACCTGAAGGCTACCTAAGTGTTGGCTTGTTTTGATCGACTCTCACCCTTGGTGATGACAGAACAAATGGGTAATTAAGCTGGGAGTGGGCTGATGATCAGCAGGCAGCAGGGGCAAAAAAGTACAAAAAAAGGGGGGGAAATAATGAATCTTTCAGATATGGGGAGGTCTTTTGCTTGTGGTGACATACCTCGCAACATTTCCTGGGCATGCCTTTATTTCCCAGTAACACGCATCCTGTTGGGTATTACTTGCTTGTTTATCATTTGAACTAATTCAAAATTATTTGCATACTCAAACTGTTAAGCTTTCCAGAGGCAGAGACTGAACATATTAGTTTCATATGTTTGTAGAACCTGGAATATCCTTACTGGCTGCTGGCTGTTCTGTCACTACATAAATAGGTTCATGGGTTCATAGGATGTTACTAAGCTATTGGCCCCTGGGCTTTGTAAGCTTAGCCATGTTATACCCTTGTTCCCTTATTGACCAAGTTGCATGGTCTGTATTTGCAGTGCAAGTCTATGATCAGCACTGACTGCCCTTATCCAAGAGGGCATAGGTGACACCCCAGGGTAGATTTATGGTCTCCCATCCAGTTGTCTAAGTTACACTTAAATAGGGTCATTGAGGAGCTCTGTTTTATGTGAATTGGGAGTTTGTTCCAGAGGAGTGGCAGTCTCTGGGAGACATATCTGTCTCTCCAGCATGTCCTGTTAATGTTGCAGAATAGGTTAATATCCCTAGAGTGAGTGAATTTTGTCCCATTTGACTTGTGGGTCCAAGACTGCTCTGTAGGCCAGGCACAAGTCACCTCTCAGCAGCCTATAAGATACAGAGTACAGTGACAGGCCCTTCAGTCTGTCCATGTAGGTCATGTGTTGAAGGCCCTGAATTGTTTTGGTGAGAAAAAGCTGAGGTCTCTCCAGGTGCTGTAGGTGTCTGGTGAGGTACATACAGAAGGGAGCATTGTACTCTATTAGTGGTCTGATGAGGGACAAGTACAGGGGAGTTATGACATTCTTAGCTCTGGATGCGATGCCCTTACCTATGAAATGTGCAACTTAAAAGGCCTTCCTTACCACTGTGGATGTATGGCAATCAAAGTTAAGGTTACTATTAACCTGTGTTCCCAATTTTCTCACCACAAGTTTTGAACTAAGGGGAGTACAGTTAATATTGTAATTTGCAGGGACTTACCTTTGCCAAAATGGATGATAATGCATTTTTTTGCATTTAGTTTAAGTATGGTGTGTTTGGCACCGATAATTTGTCTGTGTAAGCCCTTTTTTAGTATGTCAGCATCATTGGGGAACTTGATGATTACACCCATTTTACAGTCATTGGAAAACCTGGTAAGCCACAGGCCTTCTATTTTCACCTGGACTTCTGAGAAATAGATTCCAAACAGTAGGGGGCCCAGCACAGATGCTTGTGGTACACCAATGGTAACTGGTCTGCTGGTAGAGGTGGAATTTCCAGCTTTGACTGTATGAGTTCTGCAGATGAGCCAGTTGGCTACCCATCTAGTGACATATAGGTTAATTCCCAGCTGGGTGAGTTCCTCAATAATGCCTGAGTGGGGGATTGTGTCAAAAATCTTGGTTAAGTCAAGACAGGCTGTATGTACTGTTTTGCCTTCATCTAGGGCTTTGGTGACATTCTTGAAGAAGACCACCAGGTTTAATAAGCATGATCTACCCTTGACGAAGCCAAATTGGGTCAGATCAAGCATTTGAAGGTCACCTATGTCTTTGTTGATAAGATGCATTATGATTCTTTCCATGGCCTTGCAGATAAGTCAGTTAGGCTTATGGGTCTATAGTTCCCAGGCTCGGTTAATGGTTTGTGCAAGGGAATCACTGTTGCTGTTTTCTACTCTGCTGGGACAAAGCCACTACTTAGACTGTGGTTGAAGAGAGTGCCAACTGGTTCCGCTAGGTCCTGTTTTAGACCATTTAGTAGGCAGCCTGGGATGTTATCTGGTCTCACAGAGGCTGTGTTTTTGGCCATGGAGAGTGCAGTTATGACCTGCCTTTTAGAGATACTAGTCAGAGTTACGTATATTTTGCATAGGTGTTTTTACAGGGCATTTGTGTACACCTCTGTACAGGAGTCATTGTTGACCGTGGTAGCAGGGGGTTTGAAACTCTTTATGTCACTGCTTAGGAGACTATAGTTTGCTTTGGAAAAATAGTTTTTCCTTTTTTCTCGGGGGTGGCAGGTATGATTGTTACTTCAAATGAGACTGATTTAGGATCAGACCTTACCAGGGAGCGTAACACATGGGGGGAGTGCAGAGACCCCCTATGTTGGTGAATACTAAGTTTAGGACATTCAAGCCCCTTGTGGGGGTGCAGATTATCTGTTCCAGAGCATTTGTATTAACAAAGTCTAGGAACCCTCGGGCAGACATGTTTATGTTCATATATCACTCCCAATCCATGGAAGGAGAGGTGAAATCACCCATGACCAAGGTGTTTGGCTGTGTAGACTGTAGTGAGTGACTCAAGTAGGTCCAGGTAGGCAGAATAGTTCTTGTGGTTCATGGTGGGAAACCATAGCTAACAATGCCATGGAAGGGGGTTTTACTTACAGTTATTTGGACTTGGAGCAGCTCTAGGCAGTTGTACTGTTTGACCAGTCTTGAGGTGTATTTGTCTTTAATAAAGATGGATATACCTCCACCTTTGGTTCTTTCACACTTGTTTTGAGGTCTGAACGTGTGGAAGGCATTGTAGCCTTGCATGGTCAGAGTACTCTCTGTGACCTTGAACCGTGTCTGTGACTGCAGTGACATTGACATCTTCCAAGGTAAGGAGTGCTTCCAGTGAGTGCAGTTTCCAATTATATATGAATTAAAAAAAATGTTTATTAGTGTCTATTTTATTCTCCCTCACAGTTGTCTTAGAGTTGATTTTAAAGTAAAACTATCATTAATCCCTGGATAATGATGGGCCCTAAACCACAAAATCCATTTGTTTTCTGAAATCTCTGTGTAATTATTCAAATCACCCCTTATCATTTAACAAATATTCTGTAATTTTAAAAAATTAAAAACATGTGAGACGTCTGTGTCTTTAATATGTCTGTACAAAACATTTGTATCCAGTTCTTTCAGTATATTGGAAAGATGTTCACATAGTCTATCTTTTAATATCCTATTAGTCTTACCAATATAAAACGCATCACACTGTAAACATCTAGACATATAAATAATGTTTTTTGTATTGCATTTTCTATGGCTATTCAAGTTAAAAGTCCTTTGTGTTACTGGATGCCTGAAAGATGTGTCAGTTCAAATATGTTACTGGATGCCTGAAAGATGTAGCAGTACAAATATACTTACAAAATTGACAGTTAAAACACTTCTGAATATCTATTTTTTGTATGGAAATTTTATTAATATATTTTTCTTGTTCTTTATAACACAATCTGTTTAAGACTTTTAGAGCTCTTATAACCAAATTTTAAATTATCAGTAGTAACATCTTTAAAGGCAGGGATATATTTTAACATAGACCAATGCTTCTTTACAAACTTAAAAAGTTGATAGGATACCAGCTTTTGCATTAGCATGGTGGGGTCAAGAGCTTGGAGATTGCCTATGTCCTTGTTTATGAGATCCATAATAATATGCTCCATAGGTTTACAGATCAGACTTGTCAAGCTAATGGGGGGATAGTTTCCAGGGTCAGTAGTGACACCACCTTTGAGCAAGGGGATGACAACGGCAGCTCTCCACTCTGCTGGAATGAAGCCTGTACTTAGGCTTGGGTTGAATATGGTGCTCAATGGTGAAGCCAGTTCTTGCTGGAGATGGTGCAGAATACAGCCTAGTATACTATCAGGTCCCATGGAAGCTGTGTTGTTTTGCCATGAATAGGGCCTTTAACACTTGATCTATGGAGATGTGAGGTGCAGGACAAGTATTGGGGATGTTGGAAGGGCCTTGAAAGAGAACAGGGGGTGAAGTTTGCAGTGAACCTATCTGCTAGCAGATTGGCTAAGTCAATAGGATCAGTGTAAGTGATACTATTAAGTACTGATTTGGAACAGACCTGGGCTTTGGCATGGAGATTACTGACGTAACTGAAGAAGGCTTTGTGGTTTCCCTTTGTTTGGGAGGTTAGTTTTGATTCATAAGTGGCTTTGGAGGTTTTCACTAGTGATCTAATTTGCTTGTTGAGGCTAAGGAGGGAGTTTTTCCAATTTGGCATTTATTCCCTTTTATCCTTGGACAACAGTTTCTTCCTTTTGTTGTAAAGTCTGTTGATAAAGGATGTACACCAAACAGGTTTGTGTTTCCTTGAGGAGCAGGTTTTAGTTCTGTTGGGTATGGCTGAGTCCATGCAGTTGTACAGGTGCTTGTATACTGCACTGGTGTACTGTTCAGCATAGTTGTCTGCATCCTCTGAGGAGGGCGGTGGTGTGAAGCTACAGATACTCTCACTTAGGAGGATGTAGTCAGCTTTTCAGAAGTGTTTTTGCTTGATTATGGCTGGGGGGTTCAGTGGAATAGAAACTTCGAATAAGACAGTCCGATGATCTGATCTCACCATGAAGAACATACTATGGGAGTGGTGCAGTGGTCACCCATGTTCATGAGAACCACGTCCAGAATGTTATCTCCCCTTTTGGGGGATGAGACGAGCTGGTCTAGTGCGTTAGAACTGATGAAGTCAAGGAATTATTGTGCGAGTGCATTAGTGCAGGAATAGTTCATCCAGTCTATGGTGGGGTACTTGAAGTCATCAAAAATCAGAGTGTTAGGGGGTACCTTGATGGAGTCAAGCAGATCCAGGTAAGAGGAGTTGGTGTCCTGAGTCATGGAGGGGGGTCTATAGCTAGCTATAACTTGGGTAGGTGTCTTGCCAACTGTCAGTTGCACTTGGAGTACTTCCATTGCATCATGCTGACAGACCAGTCTGGAGGTGTGCCTGTCCTTGATGAAGATAGAGACTCACCCTTAGTCTTTCTGACCTCATTTTGGGGTCAGAATGTGTGGAATGAGGTATAGCCTGGTAAGGCAGGGTGTGCTGTCTGCAGCCCTGAACCAAGTTTCCATGACCGCATGAACATCGGCATCTTCCAGTGCAAGGAGAGCCTCCGGTGAGTGCATTTTCAGGTTAAGGCTCCTATCATTTAGCAGCATGACCTTCAATTTGTTTTTTAACTGGTCTTTTATGTTGGAAGATTTGTCTTTGGGATATTGCCTAAAAAAGGCACAATGGGGGAGGCGAGAACCTTGGCCAGGATCTGGACTCCCAGTTGTGACAGGTGGAGGCCATCTCTGGCAAAGCAATGAGGCCTGACAACCATGTCATCTCAGGCAGACAGATACTGGATCCCATTGGAATGACACCAAAAACTAAACCAATTGTTGAAGTCAATTATTTTTTGTTGGTATTGTGGTAACATTCTTGGTGAAGGTAGGATGCTGCTTAGGGCTAGGGTCATACCTGCCTGGGACACATACTCTGAGATCTCAATCATGTCTCGCTTCATATATTCCATGACAGTATGTCTCAAGTCATTCACACCAACATGGACAATGACAGAGTCATACTTGTACTTGTTGTGGAGAAACTTAAGTGCATGTGTAATGTGACGGATTCTGGCACCAGACAGACAACTGACTTTGACCTTCTCCTGTCGAGCCTGGTGAAGGGGAGATTGGTGTTTCTCACAACTGAGTCATCAATGACTAGTATGTTTGGTTTATTGTTATGCCTTATGGGCTGTGATGGTTTAGTGTTTTTCCTTATGTGCTGTGTTTGTGAGACACTGGTGTGTTGTCTCCTGTGTGTGATGTGTTTGATGTTGTGTGTGGAATGTTTGTGAGTGTGTTTTGGAAGTCTCTGCTATTAGGTAAGTTGTTATTGAGGATCTCTGCAAAGGTAGGTGAGTGTTGTGCTTGTCTATGTGATGTCAGTGGTGTGATGTTTGCACTGGCAATCTCTTCTTTTTCAGGAGTACTGACTGTGGCACGAGAGAGCATGGATTCCAGGTTACTGATGCAGATGCATTTCTTGCAAGTAGTAGAATTATGTGCTAGGAGAAGAGGGCTGTCAGTAACCATGAGGCAGTTGCTACACTGTCTCAGTATGACCATGTCAACCAAGCTGGCAGGAGAAACTGATGGGAATTGTCCAGAATACTTGGGCGGACTTATGGAGAGAGGGTTTTGATAAGGGTTTGTCCACAAGACTGTAGACCACAAAAACCTTAAATATGAAAAATCTGGCCTGAAGCACAAGTGCTAAAACCAAAACTAAGATGCTTAGAATAACAGATAAATTTAATCAGGCTACTAACAAGCAGTAATAAATGCAGCAGAATAAGAACATATAGCAAAAATAAGGTGATAAAGTAGGAAGAACACAATTACAGTAAAGGCAGCTGAATAAAGTGTATTTTTTTTGAGAGGAGAGGGAGGAAACAGAAGATAAGAAGCTAAGGGGGTTGACCTTCCCAAATGCTCTCTCTGTACTCAGTAGACTGAGCTAATGAGATGGGACAGGGAGGAGTGTCCAAAAAAAAAGCAAGAGGATAGTCCTTCCGAAATGCTCTCACTGTACTCAGTCGAGTGAGCAAATAAGGTGGGAAAGGGAGGAGTGACCAAAATCAATTTTACAGCAGGGGCAGGCAATTCCAAACCCACCAGCTTTAAGAATACAATGCCACCTGGGTTTGAGGGAGAGAAAAGACAAACAATGCACACAGAATACAGAAGACAAATATATAAATGCAGTACAGTACAATCGAGTGCAAAAAAGTATACTTATCAGTTGGTATATCAGATGGCTTAAAATTCAGGACCTGTCCGGGAAGGAAAGTGTTTCTGGTTTGATTCAGATTTCAAAGCATTCTTTGAGATATGTGATTGAATGTGCAGATACAGTCTTGAGAAATGCTACTTCTTCTGTTATATTAAGACGGAATACTTGGTTACATAATAAAAACTTCTCTGATAATTTAAAAGCCAAAATTTTGAATGCACTTTTAAATTCTGAATTGGTGTTTGACCCCTCTGTTACACAGATTCTCAAACAGTGGGATGATAGAGATAAATGAATGCATGGGGCATCTAAGCTGTTTCATGTACACAAATTCTCCCCAGACAAGACGTCTTCCTTCAAGGGGCAGAACAAGCAAAAATCCCAGACGAACAAAAGTCAGGGATACAAAAAGAAATGTCAGGAGAACAATTCTTTGAAACCAACAAGAGGGTTTATTTCTGAAAAAGGATCAACTGACTGCAAGGAAATAACTGTGTTGTGTCACAGAGTGCCCCTACCCCTACCCCCCACATCCTACCCTTCTTTTTCTTCCACCTTACAAAGGTTCTCCCTGTCAACCATACAGCCTGGCCACAAATAGTCTCAGACAAATGGGTTCTGAGAATAATCAGAGAAGGTACACTTGGCAGTGGATAGAATATCCTGCCCATTCAGGAGAATTCCCCCAAACCCAAAGGACTAGACAGAGCTGTTTCCTCCAGTGCTTCATCACATGTTAGAAGCAGGGGACCTAAACCCTACATAAAGGCAACGGATTTTTACTCCATAATATTTTTGGTACCACAAAAGAGCACTCCTGGAGACCTGTCTTAGATTTGTCCTTTCTAAACACCTTTGTAAAAGTTGTGAAATGCAAAACACTCACCTTACAGTCAGTCCTAGCATTGTTTCCAGACCACTGTTTTATTGTGACATTATATCTCAAGGATGCTTATTTGAGGCAGTAAGGTATTCAAAAACTATTACTTATGCAGCTGTACTTTCAGAACTCTACTATTTGGTTTCACCACAGTTCCCTGTGTACTCACCAAGTACATGGCAGCAGTCATAGCCTACCTGTGGCTCTAAGGAATATACATATTACCATATCTGGATGACTGGCTCCTTGTTGTAATGAGCTTGAAGTCTTTACTATAACCCAGAGACTACTTTTTATAGATCTGCTTGTCTTTAGGTATATCAGTCAATGTATAAATCATGCCTCTACCTTACTCAGAACTTAAATTTCATTGGTTGCTGCATGAATACAGAAAGATGCATTGTTGGTCTTCGAGTGGAAAGAGTGCAGACTATCATATTAAGGGTATTTCTCTTAATGCAACAACAATCTTCCCTAGCAGCATTAGTTCTGAAACTCATGGCATCTTCCTTGGCAATGGTCTTTTGTGAGAATTTTTCAGTGGTTACTCTCTTCCTAGAAGATGCAGTGTTCAGACCCCCCCCCCTTCCACATAATTTCATCCTACAAGAGACATTTGAATTGGTGACTGATCTTGCTGAATCTTCTGCTCGGTGGTGCCTTTCTTTTAACCCCCCACCCAGCAGCAGTAGTTACCATGGGCATTTTGAGAGGATGATGGGGTCCAAGGAGTATGGACACAAACAGAGGCCAATGTTCATGTCAGTGTTCTGGAGAGGACTGCAGTTCTCCTAGCATTGCAGGAATTGCAAGACCTCCTTCCCCGGGGGGGGGGGGGGGTGATATCGATACAAACAGGCAACATGTTAGTAGTTTGGCACATTGACAAGCAGGGAGGAATCAAGTCCTAACCCCATTTGTGTAAAGGCAATGAGGGTGTGGCAATGGGCATTTAACTTACATTACGTTCTGTTAGTAATGCACATTCCAGGGAAATCCAACTATCTATCAGACAAGTTCAGCAGGTCTGTTCTGATAACTCATTAGTGATCCCTCAACCCATCAGTGGCTCACCAGATATTCAGGCATTGGGGCACACCCTGCTACAATCTTTTTGCAACTCTGTCAAATAGAAAATACAACAGCTACTTCACCCTATTGCCCCCAGATGTATTGTCACCAAAGGGCACTCTGATCTGTCAGCGCCCCCCTCCCAGTCTACTGTATGACTTCCCACCACTTCCTGTCATCCCCAGGTTTATACAGAATGCAATATAGTGCATATCTACGTGACCCTCGTTGGTCACTTTGGCCCAGACAGATTAGATTCCACCGACTAAGGCCTCACCTGAAAGAGCCTCCTAGCTCCTAGAACTGCAACTGGATCTACTTTCCCTCCCATCAGGTCAGCCACACCTAGACTTTCCCAATTTCAAACTCACCATATGGTATGGTACATCAAATTCCACCAATGGCCCTTCCTTGTCACAGATGGTAGTATAGATCCTGTCCGGCTCCCACAGGCAGTCTACTCAGAAAATATGCAAAAGTAAGCCAAAGAAATTCTCTATCTGGGCTTCCTCGCAGAAGTTAGCCCCTCATCTGTTCCCATGTGTGAGGTTTTACAACTCCTTGTGATGCATTACAAACAAAGATCCAGCTTTTCAACAATCAAAGTACAATTGCCTGGTTTTCGGTATCATTCTCTGGCTTCTAACAAACCTTGCAAGGTCTTCCTCAAAGGATTGTTTATCCTTCGGTCTTCCATAAAGAACTGCACCGATCCATGGGATCTAAATTTAATTTTTAGGCCTTGACATGACCTCCCTTTGAGCTAGCCCCTTCAGTAGATTTAACATTTTTATCTTGAAAACTCTTTTCTTAGTGGCTATCACTTCTGCCTGGTGAATTTCAGAACTTCAAGCCTTGTTATCTGTGGTACCCTAACAAATCCTCCATAAAGATAGTTTCTCTAAGAACCCATCCTTGTTCCCATCCTTGTTTTATCCCCATAGTGGCCACAGAATCTAATCGAAATGAACCCATTTATTTACGTATTTTTCCCATACCACATGAATTGAGGAGAATACTTGTTTCATACACTGAATGTTCACTGTCAGCTGCATTTCTACTTACATAAAACAAAGCCCATCAGAAAAGATTCTCAGTTGGTCACTTCTTTTTCCCGAAATAAATTGGGAAAGAAAATTTCAAAACAAATCCCACACAAACCTTATCAAAATGGCCATTGGACTGTTTATCATTTATTTATGCAAATAAGAGAGTCTCAACAATCTAGACCAAAAGTTAATTCCGTTAGATCACTAGCTGCATCTGCTGCCTTTCTCAGCTACCTGATCTATGTTGCATATCTTTGTCAAGTATCACAAACTGGATGTAATTTCAAGCTATAGGGTTTCCTCTGGGGCTTTTGTGCTGAAGTGAATCTTGTTATGATAGGACCCAAGAAGCAACATAGCTTTGTAATTTTGTCCCATCAGTCATATCTGATGGATGGATGAAATAAGATACGAAAGTTATGTACTTACTATGGTAATGGATCCTTTCCCTCCAAGTCCATCTGATATGACACCCCACCCTCCATTCCTGTATTTTTTGCTTCAATCCCTTTTCACTAAAATTGTCATGCTTAAATTCTAGTGGTATGGCAATGGGCAAACTCAATCTGAGATTAATTAGGGTGCAGAGTATTATGGGATAGCAAAGTCCATAAGGTTGAGGCAGAGAGCAATGGCAAATGGCCAGGTTGGATCCTACAGGCCTCTCTAGTCCAATCAGTTGTATAAGATAGTCTAGGATGAAAATGATCCATCATTATGGTAAGTGGTAAGTACATAACTTTACTTTTGCTTTCATACTAAACCTTAACTGTCACCTTTCTAACCACTTGTCCAGCTTTTTCAATTCCTTCATTAGAGTTTTCCTCATCCTCCTCTGGTGCACATATCGTCATCAGTAAATACATTGATTCTCTTCTCTGTTTCCTCAGATTTGTCTGAGACAACATGCTGAAGAGTAATGGACCCAGTACAGACCAATGTGGTATTGCCACTAGCTACTTCCTTAATTCCAGACATTGACCCTCCCACCACAACCCTCTATGTCCTATCTTTCAACTATACTACAATCCATTTACTTAGTCGTAATCCTGCCTCCAACCACTTCAGTTTTCCTTACAGCCTCCTATGCGGGACAGAGTTCAATGCCTTCCTGAAGTCCAGGTAGACTATGTCTAGCAGCAAACCCCTGTTGAGATCACCTGTAACCCAGTCATAATACTCAATCAGATTTGACTGTCAGCTTCTTCTTGCCATGAACACATGATGGCTTCTGTTTTGGAGATCGTTGCTCTCTAAAATGCTAGCAGCCTTCCCCTCAGGATTTTCTCCATAACTCTCCCTGTCACTGTAGTTATGTGAACAGGCCCATAGTGTGTTGGACATTTCCTGCTTCCCTCTCATGCAAAAATACTACAGTTGCAACCCTCCAATCCTCTGGCACCTCTGCACTAGCCAGTGATCTGTTGAATGTTGCTTTCAGTGAATCTGCTGACATATTGGCCTGATTCCTAAAGACTCTGTGAGGCATCAGTTTGCTCCTTGTGCCTTGCTCACCATGAGTTGTCATTTTCCATTAAACCTACTCCCATTCTGGTGTCTGCTCACCATACTGCCCACCTTGCCCACCTCCCAATCAGCCTGCCATGCTTTTCTTACTTTCCTTCATGAAGGATGAAGCAAATAACTCATTCAGTACCTCTGCTCTTTTTCAGTCTTCTGTGATCTCACTCTCAGTTTTGCTCAGCCTGCCCATTTCTGTGCCTCCCATCCTTCTTTCTGCTGTGTACCTAAGAAAGCCCTTGCTTCCCTTCTTGATCCCCCTGCCAACTCCCTTTCAAAATTTGCCTTGGTGTCCTTTACCATACATGTAGCTTTCTAGCCAGCCCCCTCATAGTGTGCCTTCTTCACTTCCCCAGTCCCTCCTTCCATCTCTTGTAGGCCATCTTTTACCTTATTACTAGCCTCACATTTCTGTATAGCTACACTGGCCTTTTTGCCTCTGCCTTGCATCCTTGTCCATAGACCCGAATACTTCATCTCTGATCCATTCCTACAGCTTGTTTTCTCTATCAGTTTAAGTCTGCTAAGTCATCCTTGACCATCTTCCCCTGCATGTCATAATGCACTCTTCTAAAATCCTAAATAATTATGTTTTTTTCTTTTTCTGTTTGTTTGTTTTTTGTCCTCCCTACTGTTGGTTAACAGTGCCCTAACCTGGACATCGATGACATCTTCTGCATAAGCAAGAATCACATCCCAAATTTTGTCCTTTCTGGTGGAGTGCTACACCAGATGACTGAACCATTCATGGTCCAAGAACACGATCAGATCTTAATTCCTCTCTAACATGGAGCTCAGAATCTCTCAGTCTACTCCTAGAAAATTCAGGTTGCCCATAAGTGTTACTGTCTCCACTCATTTAAGAGATTACCTGTGACAGAAGGAGTGACATACTGTATTTATGTGCCTCCTGCCGAAAACTCTTAACCTCCTCTTCCTCTAATAAGGTCATCCTGTAGGCTGCCTCTTGCTTCTTTTGTTCTCAGCGCTTTAGTCCCATCAAGGTAAAGTTATGCGGTAAACAGCACTGGAACAATATGACTGAAGACAGAAAGCCACTAGTTTTCTGTGAGTGGCAATCCCACTACACACCCTGATACAGGAGGGGCTGACCTTCCATCAACTCCCCACTTATTATAATCACTTAAGACTTTAGCCCATCATGAAGGAAAGAAAAACATTTGGCTCTCCTGATTTTCAGCTTCCACTATGCTTACTCCCAGTATCAGCAATGCATCCTACATTCTCCATATCCTGCTTGCAGTACACCTTTTGTTGGCTATTACAAGGCAGAACCTTGAATGTGTAGTCACAGACTTGCATAGGATAAGAGTCAGCACACCTAATGTTTATTTTGTCAGTTTACTAATATTTATTTTGGTATTTTTTCTTAGAACAGCAGACAAACCGGTGTAGTGTTCTGTCTTCCAGCTGTGATTCAGAATTCAGGAAAAAAAAAACATAAATGCTTTGTACACAGGTGCATTATCTGGGTTTAAATAAGTTAGGCATGTATTTTAGTTACTGGCCATTAAAAACATTACACCCTCTACCCATCATGTTTACATGTCTAGGTACAAAACAGATAGCTTTCCATCTTTAGTGAATCAGTACATTGCCTGGTACTACATTATTCTTTTTGTAATATTCTCTTCTGTTTGCTGACCATTAAAATACCAGGCCGTCATCTGTCCAGCATATTTAAGTTTATAGTTACCAAACATATTACGTTTTCTATCTTTACTGGAACAGTACATTTTGTGATAATATAATGTTCTTTTATAATATTATTTTCTGTATAAGTCCTTTCTGGTTTCGGCCAGGATAATTATTAGCGGAATCTGGTAAATGACACCATTTTATTTCACTGAATTTTGTGGAATTAGAGCCAGACCTACAAACTTGTTCATCTCAGACTACAGAAGGCAGATGATAGGTAGTGTGAGTGAGTCAATTCATAGACTCTGTATTTTTATCAGACAGCATGGGTAAATGCAAAGTACGCACTTACTATCTCTTCACATTTATGGATAGCCAGTAACACTGTTAGATGAGAGGGCATGGCAACCAGTGAAATGATTTATGTCAGCAATTACAGTCTGAGCCTGTAATACTTGATAAATATATATATATCTGAAAAAGTAAACTACACCCCAGCTCACCCTCCCTAGGAAAATATCCACGAGGCATTGCTTTCTGAGAAAACGAATGCCTTGTTTGTAGAACCTGAGGCACCCAACATACACACTAATCATCTGTTGGCATGCCTAAAATTAAAGAGCACAGCAAATTTCTTTATTATAATTTTATTGTCATAACTTTTGAAACCCATATGTTCAAAACATTTATAGCATATGAAATTATTTTCTTTAATTTTACTACAAACTGTGCATTTGAGTGTGTATGTGTGCGTGTCTCACACATATATATGATTTATTTGACATAAGCACATTTTATGAAACAAAAAAGTGGCAGACGTGATCTGAAACACATTTAAGCAAACTCACAAAACATTAAAACAAATTTGCCACATACAATAAATATGTCTCCAAAAGCTTTTGTTTTGCAAGAGGGGGGGAACCCCTGTACCCCCCTCATAAGTGGACCATTTTTTTCCAAGGAAAGTGGCACATCATCCCCTAACTTAAATATGCCAATTCTACAGTCACACAGACAAGGAGAAAAGAGAATACTCCTTACAAACTGAATCACTGTTGGCACATGCACCGACTTCTAGACATACAGGTAAAGCTTAACAGTGGGCAATAGCAAGGAATTCATACCGCCCAACACTAACTTACAGTGTAATTCCTAAGCTCCAAAGCCATTGTACATTTTCACATGTGCTAAGATTGTCAATCAGTGCATGTATAGTAGCACGGCGTTGTTTGCAAAGTCGATATATTCAGCTTTGGATGTTTCAGTCTGTGTCAGTACATACATATAGTATAGAATTAACAGAAATATTTATATACATGCATATCTATATATATATATATATATATATATATATATATATATATATATATATATATATAATTATGATTTGTTTGAGCTAAATAACATTTTATAGAACAAAAAGCAAAAAATATATATGTGTGTGTGTGTGTGTGTGTGTGTGTGTGTGTGTGTGTGTGTGTGTGTGTGTGTGAGTGTGTGTGTGCGTGTGAGTGCGTGTGTGCGTGTGCGTGTGTGTGTGTGTTTGTGCATGTGTATATGTGTGCGTGTGATGTCCTTGCAGTTTACTATGCTGAACTGGTTTCACCTATAGATATATATATAATTATGATTTATTTGAGCTAAAGCACATTTTATCGAACAAAAACGAAAAAAAAAATATATATATATATGTGTGTGCTTGCAGTTTACTATGTTTTCACTGACAGATTAAACTGCTGTGTTCTTACATCAAACGTTCTTTTAATCTACTGCCGAATTTGGTAATGCCAAAGGTATGTGTTTGGCATGGGATATGCCTTGGGTTAATAGAAGTGCGTGTGTGTGTGTGTGTGTGTGTGTGTGTGTGTGTGTGTGTGTGTGTGTGTGTGTGTGTGTGTGTGTGTGTGTGTCTGTGTGAGTGTGTGAGAGTGTGTGTGTTATATTCCAGTAGAAACCCACTGGACGAGCTATATATTCAAAATGCACTAAAAATGCAAGAATTTGAATTGCTGTACATATCCAGAATGCACTAAAATATCTAATGTTGAATTACAGTATATTGAGTTTTAGATACATCTTCCCTGTTTCCTACAGCCTATCTAAATCATACTCCAGCATTCTAAACCCTCCTTTTGCATCTGCTCAGTATATCGTAGATCTTTGTTTTGAACATGAAAGATACAAACTCCCCCTTCAAGTGCACTGCACTATCACTTCCATAAACATTAAACTGAACTGTTACTAGGTCTAGCACTCTATACAAATTATCTTTCATTGCTCATAATGAAAGATGTATGTCATGATTTATGCTCTCCCCTCTTCTGTTACTCAAACTGATTCCATCAAAGCTTTCAAAACTGCACTAAAGTCCCATTACCTTGATAATCAAACATGTCCCTTCAACAACTGGCCTAACCATCATGACCATAATAAGCTAAATAGAAACCACCTAACAATATTCCATAATTATTCATCCACCAGTGTTTCACTCTTCCCATTTTATAACTTAGTCCTAGACTTACTTCACTATAACCTATTAGGACTACCTTAGTAGATTAACCCTATTCTTGGATGGTCTAACCAAAAAAAAAAAAAAAAAAAAACACAATATATTCTGTACATAACTTTTGAAATAGATGCTTATTCTGTACAGCTGATGATAGAATGTCTCTCTATTTTTTGTAACTGTATTTTCATCTTATATAACTATGTTTTGTCTCACTGTAACTGTTATTCAGCTTCTTTTTATATACTGTATATACTTGCTGATACAATGATATGCCATTTTTTTGTAACCATATTTGGAGCTTTTCTCCTCAGGCCTCCACTGAAAATGGATCACTGATCCAGTGGGCTTTCCCAGTTACGAAATATCAATAAATAAATAAATAGTAAATAAATAATAAAATATATTTATTTTGTTAATCAGGTGAATGAGCTAGCCCATAGACTCTTTTCAAATGAAACTTGGCCCAAAAAGCAAAGACATTGTGCATACAGAAGTTTGAAACAGTATTTGACAATTGTAGCTTGTAATACTTGATAAATATTTATCTGAACAAATAAAATTGAAACAACATTTTATAATTCTTAACATAAGAAGTTTAAAAGATATTCAACAGCTATAAGCAAGTATAGAAATAAAAGATAATATATATATATATATATCACTTGGTGTTGCAGTATTTACAGCAGTTAAACAAAAATATTTTGTTTTTTATACTCTTAACAATTAAGAACAAGAAATAAAGGTAAACAATGTTCAGTGAGTCATGATATAGTACATGTATATGATCCCCATCAGCATTGTTATCAACTGTTTTCCATTATACAACGACCCCCCCCCCATTAATATTCAAAAACGTGCACACTGATTGGTCAGCATGCACGTTGTAAATCAGAGTTATAGTAATGGAAAAAGGTCCGGTCGCCCGGACGTTTTCCATTACTATAACTCTTTTTTTTACAGCAACGGAGAACACAAGATCTCTGTTGCTTCACACTGTCTCGCTATGTTAAATAAGTTTAACATAACAAGACAGTTTGTAAAAAGCAATGGAGATCTTACTTTCTCCGTTGCTTTTTTCAAAACTGTCCCGCTATGTTAAATGGGTTTAACATAGCGAAACAGCTTTAAAAAAAGCAACGGAGATCTTGCTTTCTCCATTGCTTTTGCCCACAGCTCTGATGTACTGTGTAGGCATACGCATGCGCAGTACATCAGAACTGCTGCAGAATACCAGGCAGCTGCGGAAGGGCAGCAAGGATGCATTATGCAATGCCATTATTTAAGAAACGTAATTATTTATTTTCTTAAATAATGTCATTGTATAATAGCAATAACCCACTTCTGGGTGTGGGTAATGCTGATTTACCCATGACTGGCTTTGTTTGGCCACTCAGGCTTCGCCCTCGTGACCAGACCACATCAACCGTGGGTAAATCCAGCATTACCCACACCCAGGCATAGGTTATTGCTATATTACTCAATGACTTCCTAACATAGTTCTCTGCATTTAGTGACCTGTTCTAACCAGTTTCTCAGAAATTCCTAGGCATGGAATGAAACTACATGCATAACTGAAATGTAAGTGGGCCACACCCACCATTCTAGTTTGAACTGTAACCAAAGTCACTCAGATATAAAGGATAATGATTGGGTCGCTGATCATAACCAAGTTATTATGTGTTTGAGGTGGCTCCCTTTTGAAATGTTGGTGCTCATAACACTGAGTGCTGACACACTGGAAAAAAAAAGACTAAAAATGCAGGACAAGAGTGAATATTGAACGTTGCGCTTCTCCTTTAAACTTGTTTTTTGTGGGTTGGCAAGCCTTCCTGCTCCCCTGATGTGGGATCAAACCCCCCACCCTTGAGCATGTATGTCTGTAAGTTGACATACATGATTAAGGAGCTATTAAGAAGCTGTTTACTGTGGTCCTGTGGTCCACTGGTCTATGGTTTGATTCCCTCAGCTTCCACTGCCACACTTTGTGACTCTGAGCAAGTCACTTAACTAGACACTGCTCCCAGGCTGAGTCTGAAAAAGGCCTGTGGAGCTCAGTGATCTACCCTGGTCAACAAATACAAATTAAATTAAAGTAAATTAAATAAACAGATAAATAAATAACTAAATAAATAAATAAGATATATACCAACTATGAGACTGCCATACCTCAGAGAAAAGGGAATATTCTGAGAAATGGCCATATTGGACTAGGCATGTGCAAGTCCATATTTTCAAACATTCAGTCTCCGCATTTCAGGACTCACTGAAGTGGGTCCTGCTGTTTCACATGGCTATCATCTGAGAGATGAATGTCAATGCATTTACCTAGAAAGCAACAAAGTGAAATTTAGCATCCATGTCAAGAACACATAAGTAGCTGGCTATGATCAGAGAGACTAGGCCATAAACCTTTGTGGTATACAGAGATTCAGCTTCTCCCAAGTACTACTGATTACAGAAAAAAGTATGGGAAGGTGAAAGCTGCAAAACAGATAATGACCAAAAGCTAAGTGTACCAGTGATAGACTAACAGCTTTAAAAGGTGTTAAATACTTCAGTCTGCTTTTCTGTGTGGCACAGTAGTGTCCTACAGCTTTCAAAGCTGCTGGAGCTTCTCATTGCTACTATGTGGTTGATGGTGTGTGTGCTATACTGTGAGATTACACCATAACAGTTCTAAAAGCTGTGCATAACATAATTTATTATACACTTCTTTGCCATCATGGAGGTGCATGACATGGTTGTCTTTTCCCAGTTTCAGGCATAATCACTGTACTTCATTTAATACAAATCATTTATGTCTGTTTAGCAGACCATCCTACTGAAGATAGTTTCCATCCAACATCCTGTGCTTCACTACTTTTTAATTAGCTTTCCAAATGATTTTTTTTAACTATAACAAGCCACAAGAATGAAGGGATAGCTAACAGGAGAAGGAGAGGGGAGGGCAATAACAAAAGGTCAAAAGAATGCAATGTCCAGTGTGCAAAATGTTAATTCTTATAAGCATTATCATTTTCTAACCCACTTGTCCAGATCATGGTTATGGTTGTAGCAAGCTGAGGAGGGTAGACCAGACTACTTGTCCCGAATAACAATCTCCAGCTCTTCCGCTGGGATCTTCATTTATTCCCAGGCAAACTAGGAGATATAATCCTGTGATATGTACTGAGGTTTCCTCAAAGCCTCTTCCCATTGCCTGTGGCTCTTATACCCCCCATGGATGCATCTGGAGGGGTCAGAAATGCACAAAGGATGCCTGAAGCACCTTTTCATGCCTAACAACCTGTAGAAACAGTAGCTATTCTTCAGCATCCTCACAGATTGCCAAGATCTTCACTCTGTCATAGAGGGTTAGGGCAACTTCTTTGTGAAGGAACCTAATTTTTGCTGCCTGTATCTGTGGTCTCATACTTTTAGTCACCACACAATGTTGACATAGAATGGCAAACTGAAAGCTTCACTTTATAACTTGGCTTCCTGTTTTCTGTCATAGTCCATCGCAATGTCTGCAGTAGTGTAACCACTGATCAGCCTCTCAGTCTTCCCTACCCTTCACATGAACAAGACCTCAGCACACTTACTTCCTTTCACTAAAGATAGCTCCCCCCTTACCTGCACAGAACAATCGACTCTTTTTTCCTGGGTGACAGCCATGACGCCTCATATGGAGATGCTTCATGTGTTACTGAACTCAGCAATGCTGCATATCCCATGCCAGGCATTAATCAACCAGAAAAGCTTGTCACAATGAAAGAGTGAGCTAACTACAGTAGGTTCAAGGAATGCCATAGCCATGCCGATAAGTGACTTCATAATATTCTGTATGGAAGAGATAAAACAATCAAGATAAGACAATGTTTGTTTGTGTCTTTCAGCTTTTCCCGGTTAGGGGTCGCCACAGCGGAACTCCGGTCCGCTAATGATTGGCAGTAGAGTTTCACATGCTGGCTTGCCAGGCCTAACGCACAACCTTCAACGAAGGAACTGCCGTTCACGCATGTCGCCACACAGAAGACGCTCTAACTGAGAATCGAATGGGCAACATCTAACTGTGAGGCGACAACACTACCACAGCACCACCACCGTGGATAATCAAGATAAGACAATCTAAAATAAAATAAGTTATTTCCTGTTGTTTTATATTAGTTTCATGGAGCTCTGAAAAACTGCTGCTATCAGTTGTCCATCTTGGCT
Source organism: Protopterus annectens (assembly GCF_019279795.1). NCBI lineage: Eukaryota > Metazoa > Chordata > Ceratodontiformes > Protopteridae > Protopterus > Protopterus annectens. The sequence continues at coordinate 1,150,548,093 of NC_056735.1, forward strand.
CCGCCCCCACTCAGAATTGATAGATGAAAGTATAAACTATATTATTAGTAACTTTGGTGAACTTAAGTAATTTTTTTCCTGTCAAATTATAAAGAAGAATATATAATTTGTGGAGATGAGCAGTTCAAAAACTTCTAATTCTGACATGGATTTAAAAAAAGAAATGCAGCTCGTGACATCTGCTCTACAAGAACGCTCACTAAACATGGATGATTTTAAAGAGAATTTACAAAACCTCAAGGAAAATTGTCAGAAACAAACAGATTCTCTCAAGGAACTTATACAGCAGCATCAATCAAGAATAACACACTTAGAAGCATCTCTGAATGATCTTAATGGAAGACTGAAAGAAGAAGAAAGCCAAAAAGATTTTCTCATCAAACAAAACATTTGGCTTCTCAATAAAGTAGATGACCTGGAAAACAGGGAGAGAAGGTCAAATATAAGGATTTTTGTCATCCCTAAGAGAGCTGAAGGTGAAGATATAATTTCTTTCCTGAATACCTGGATTCCAGAGATTTTAGATTTAAAGGAGGGTCTGTCCTTTGGTATTGAATGGGCTTATAGAGCTTTAGGAAAGCCAGTGTCAACATCCTCCTCTACTCCTCCCAGGTCAATAGTCATAAAGTTTCTCTCTTATTTGGAGAAGGAGTAGGTCCTAATATCAACAATAACATTATTTCCTTACCTGAAGATATGGAATGGGCATCTGCATCTGTGAAGAGAGTTACTGATAAATTGTCTTGGACTGATGTTAAAAAGAAAAAAACAAAAAATTGAGTCAAAGATTGCTGTTCCCACTAAATCTCTCAAAGCATCTACTGCAACTGGACTTTAATTTGTTTTATACCTGCTAAATCTTCAAGTAAGGTATGTCATGACAATATTTTTCTTATTGTTTTTCTTTCTCTTTTTGCTTTTTTCATTTCTATACTTTGCTTTGTTCATATACAAATGAAATAACTGTTTATGCTTTTAGTATATTAGTATAATATTACTGGTTTATTGAGTGATATAACTGAACATAGTTCATAGGTTAGGTTAGTACTAAGCTAACTGCCCTTGTGAGCCATTTTAAGCCTAGCCAATTATCCCTTGTGAGATTTGAACCCTGCACCTTGTAAGGCAAACACCTTAACCATTAGGCCACCCTCCCACCAAGAAAATACAGTCGCCCAACATGGGGCCCGAACCCATGACCCTGAGATTAAGAGTCTCATGCTCTACCAACTGAGCTAGCCGGGCTATTTAGTACAGTAAGCTATCTTTTATGACCTTAAGATAACATGCTTTATTTCAAATAATATATAGCCCTTTGCCCTGCTAAATGTTCTTCTCAGTTATTACACAGGCATAGTCACTGCTTAGGTTATTTGTCAAAAGTGTTTTGGATACATGGGATAACAGGGTATATCTATTATTTAGTATATAGTAACTAGTTTCTTTAATATTTATAACTTCTGATTGTTTCAGAATATATATTGGTACCCGTGTGAACAAAAAGCTGTTTGCCGGCTTTTGACATAAATTGAGTCTCTCTGACAGTGATATGCTTGTATGTTTTATTACACAAGGTTTTTAAATGGTTACAAGTTATGTTTCCTGTAGAGTTTAATGTTAAAGTGCTGTTTTCTCTCTCATTGGCATTGAATATTATTTTACTGTTTGGAAGTATCTGACAGTTAAACTTTGCATTTGTTACTGTAAATAAGCAGACTTTGTGATACAGTTAAAGTGAGGTCAGGAAACTGTACTGTGTAGTGTGCTGGGCGGGAAAATGTCAGTCTGAAATTTAAGAGGTGAAGCTTTCTTACTTAACTCATGACATCATGCATTCTATGCAAGCAGATCAGATTACATTACATCTAATGTGTATATGCAAGACTAATTGTGAATGTCAAGTCTCTGATTGGTTATTATACCATGACCCCCCCAAAACGTGCACGCTGCTTGGCCAGCGTGCACATTGTAAATCAAGTTATACTAATGGAAAAAGGTCCGGTCGCCCGGACTTTTTTCCATTAGTATAACTCTACTTTTAAAACACTGTCTCGCTATGTTAAATGGGTTTAACATAGCGAGACAGCTTTAAAATAAGCAACGGAGATCTCCGTTGCTTATTTTAAAGCTGTCTCGCTATGCTAAACCCATTTAACATAGCGAGACAGGTTTTAAAAAAAAGCAACGGAGAAAGCAAGATCTCCGTTGCTTTTTATTTGCTATGTTAAATGGGTTTAACATAGCGAGACAGTTAAAATAAGCAACGGACATTTCCGTTGCTTATTTTAACTGTCTCGCCATGTTAAACCCATTTAACATAGCGAAACAGTAAAAAGCAACGGAGATCTTGCTTTCTCCGTTGCTTTTGCCACAGCTCTGATGTACTGTGCAGGCGCGCAGTACATCAGAACTGCCGCGGATGCCAGACATCTGCGGAAGGGCAGTAAACAGGCATTATACTATGCCATTATTTAAGAAAAGTAATAGTTTCTTTTCTTAAATAATGTCATGGTATAATAGCAATAACCCATTTCTGGGTGTGGGTAATGCTGTATTTACCCACGGTTGGCTTTGTTTGGTCCCGAGGGCGAACCGTGGGTAAATCCAGCATTATCCACACCCAGGCATGGGTTATTGCTATAATATAACATAGTAGGCTTATTTGACAAGAATTATGAGCTACACTGTCTGCAAACAAATTCATGGTTCCCTTTTATAATAGTGACTATATTTTGTGATCAAATATATACAGAAATGTTATTTTTTCTTGTAAACAGTTAATTATAGCCACTATTTCTAGTGAAGATATAGATCTTTATAAATAACTTTCCTATGCAGTTAGTAGGTGTTTAGTATAGGCTTATACATTTACAGGAAATGCTTATGACTAATGGTAATAACTTTAAGGATACCCAAGCACCATCCTAGCAAATATATGTATGAATAATTTTGATTGAACTATAATTACTTTGTATTTAATATATTGATTTCTTTATTGCATCCTAGATATTAATTATATTTCAGATGTCATGTTTTCAGTTATTATAAAGTCATGTCTTTTAGTATATTAGCACTTTATGACAGGGAAGAGCTCAGTAATATCTATGACTTAAATTGTGAGCTCTCTCTCTGTTCTCTCCCTGTCTGCAGTTAGTTTTCCGCATCCACCCTCCCTGTTCTTGTTGTGGTATTAATCTTGGTGGCTTTGGAATTGACCGCCCCTCCTGTAAAATTGCGTTTGAACACTCCTCCTGGGCCCATCTCATTTGCTCACTCAGTCCAGTATAGTGAGATCATATTTTGATTTCAGACACTCCTACCATTCCTATCTGTTCAGCCCTATCCCAGCTCTATCCTAGTCTAGTCTCATTAGCTTATCCTGCCTAATACAGAGAGAACATTTGAGTAGGCATACCCACTTAGGCCCTGAACTTGTCTGATTGAAGACTGCTGGAACAGGGCTCAGTTCTGAGGTTTTTTACCGGTTAATTGGGTAATTTGTTCAAATTAGTTTGCTTGTTTTCTATTGTTATATAAAAAAAAAACAATTTGCACTTTATCTGCTTTTACTGTATTTGTGTTTCTTCCTGCTTTATTACCTTATTTTGCTTTTGTCTCTTCTTAAAAGTACTCGATTGTGTTTATTCTGCTGCATTTATTACTGTTTGGTAGTAGCCTGATTAAATTGTAACTGTTATTCTAAGTCTTTTGGTTATTGCACTTGGGCTTCAGATCAGTTGTTTTACATTATGAAGGTTTGTGGTCTGCACTCTTGTGGCAGGACAGACAGCTTACATCCTTTTAATTTGGGAATCGCTGATTGAAGGCTCAGTGTCTGTTATTCTAAAAGTGTATTAGTTCTGGTTTAAGCACTTGGGCTCTAGGCCAGTTATTTTACATTAAGAAGGTTTGTGGTCTGCACTCTTGTGGGAAGAGAGGCTAGATTCTACCCTTCTGGGATGGGAATTTCTGGTTAAAGGCTTATTGTGCCTGCTTATTTGAACTGTTTTTCTGATATTGTTGCGCCTTGTCTGCTGTAGCATGGACTAGATTCAGACCTGCTGAATCTAGCTTTGTTTGTATAACTTGAGCACTAATCCAGGCCATCTTTTTTGGAGAAGGTTCCCCTGCACCCTAGTGGTAGGAGTGTGCGGTTAGAACTTGTCAGATTGAAGACTGCTGGAACAGGGCTCAGTTTTGAGTTTTTTTACTGGTTAATTGGATTGTTGTTGTTTGTCTTTCGGCTTTTTCCCGGAAAGGGGTCGCCACAGCGGAACTCCAGTCTGCTAATGATTGGCAGTAGATTTTTACAAAACACCGAGATGCCAGTTTGACGCTCAACCTTCAACGAAGGCATGACCATTTACACACGCATGTCTTTCGAATGCTACCCAACCACGGGGAGGACATGCAGACTCCACACAGAAGGCACTCCCAAGCCACGCCGAGAATCGAACCTCTTGCTGTGAGGTAACAACGCTACCACCGTACCACTGCGGCATACTTGCTTAAATCAGTTTGCTCGTTTTCTATTGTTTTATATATATATATATATATATATATATATATATATATATAAAAATTGCACTATATTCATCTGTTTTTACTGTAATTGTGTTTCTTCCTACTTTATTACCTTATTTTGTTTTTGTCTCTTCTTTAAAGTACTCAATTGTGTTTATTCTGCTGCAGTTATTACTGCTTGGTAGTAGCCTGATTAAATTGTAACTGTTATTCTAAGCCTTTTGGTTTAAGCACTTGGGCTTCAAACCAGTTGTTTTACATTAAGAAGGTTTGTGGACTGCATTGTTGTGGTAGGACAGGTAGCTTACATCCTTCTAAGTTGGGAATTGCTGATTGAAGGCTCAGTGTCTGTTATTCTAAAAACGCATTAGTTCTGGTTTAAGCACTTAGGCTTCAGGTCAGTTATTTTACATTAAGAAGGTTTGCGGTCTGCACTCTTATGGGAGGAGAGGCTAGATTCTGCTCTTCTGAGCTGGGAGTTTCTGATTAAAGGCTTATTGTGCCTGCTTATTTCATCTGTTTCTTTCTGAAATGTGTGCACCTTGTTTGCTGTAGCCCAGAAGTTAGTAGTTTATTGGCCATTTTGGGCTAATTTCTATCTCTTTCATTTCTCTGCTATAAAATCTGCATTTGCGCAGTTTTGCGCACCGGGCAGTGTCAGTTACCTAGGGTTAAACTATTCCAGGCTCCACGAAGTCTACTCTTCAATTCATCCCTTGGAACTAGACAAACTTTCAACTTAAGCACTCAAACCATTAATTTCACAGCCCAGCACTTGCTCAAAACTCATAGCAAGCACTAAATTAACCCTAGCACTAGACCCCCTATATTGTCCAGAAGGACAAGGCCCTCTATTCGTCCCTACCAGCTAATCAGCAAAACAACTCGCTTTACCTATTCAGGCATGTCCAAAGGGCAGTTTCAGGCGTACTCTCCAGTCCAACTGGTGAATCTGGGCATTTTGAGGCAATGTTACAACTGCCTCATGTACACAGACAACCCTCTCCTCCTACCACCAAACACTAATATATGCGAGAGATGCAATTATACAGCCAAACTGGAGGCAAAGCTCTCTCAACCCAAGACGGGAACTGGCAGTCTAAAGGAGAAGGAAAATACTTGCAACACACCACCAGTCTCACATAGACCTTCTAAACCAACACCGGCAAATAACATGCATAAATATACGAAAACATACTCGGAGGCTCTAAATAAAAATCTGCAAAAGCAACAAAGACCTCCAAAGCAGACACCCAAGCAACCGCCACACCCTATCACAAACCATGAAACACATACTTCACATAATCAGTGTGCCATGCAATCACAGCCCTTAAGGCGAAATAATATACCCAACACACTAGTAATAGGCGACTCTATAGTCAGACACACTGATGTCCCACTAACGAGGCTGGACAAGGAGAAGGTTACAGTTAGCTGCCTGTCAGGTGCCAGGATCCGCCACATAACACAAGCACTCAGGTCACTCCAGAACAAGTACAAATATGAAGCTGGAACAACAGGAACCAAGTAGAAAGTAACAAACAACAGGAACAAGTTCCACCAGGATACAAGTACAAATATGACTCTGTTATTGTCCATGTTGGTGTGAATGACCTGAGACGTACCTCCCTATACTACATGAAAAGAGATATGGAAGAGCTCTCTGATCACGTAGCCCAGGTCGGTATGACCCTGACCCTGAGCAGCATCCTGCCCTCACCAAGAATGATGCCACAGCATAAAGAAAAAATGATCAATTTCAGCAATTGGCTAAGTTTCTGGTGTCATTAAAAGGGGATCCAGTATCTGTCCACCTGGGATGACATGCTCGATAAGCCACATTGCTTTGCAAGAGATGGCTTGCACCTGTCACCCTTAGGCTTTCGAATACTGGCCAAGGCTTTTGCTATCCCCATGGTGCCTTTTTTAGGCAAGGCTCAAAAGACAAACCCACCACCGTAAATAGCACAAGTAACCAAAAACTGAGGGTAATGCTACTCAACGCCAGAAGTCTAAACCTCAAAATGCATGCACTCGAGGCACTCCTCAGTATGGAGAACATTGATATATGTGCAGTAACAGGAACCTGGTTTAAGGCTCCAGAGAGCACCCCAGCACTATCAGGCTATAACACATACCATACTTTTTGGCCACAGAACCCAGACCGAAACACAAAAGGTGAGGGAGTATCAATATTCATCAATGATACCCACACCTCCTGGTTAGTGGCACAACACAATGCCTCAGAGATCATCCATGTGCAACTAACAATGGGCAAAACTGCAATTCAAATTGTAGCTTGCTACAGATCATCCACCATGACCCAGGACCCCCATTCCGCGTTTCTGGAGACACTGGAAATTATGAAGGTCCTACCAAATGCCCTAATATTGGGTGATTTCAATTACCCAAAGATTAACTGGGAGAACTACTTAAGTACTAACTCCCTTGCCCAATGCTTCCTAGAATTTATAAACTTGAACACCCTGGATCAACTGGTCAACACCCCCACCAGAGGTGACATCATATCGGACCTGGTCATCACCAACATGGGCGACCAGTGTTCTACACCGAAGGTCAAACCCTCGCTGGTTAGATCAGACCATAGACTAATCACTCTGGAAATCCACATTCCGCCCCCACCCCAATCAAGGAAACCACCGTGAAAAACTTTTCAAAAGCAAACTTCACGTTACTTAAGACCGAGGTAGAAAGTTTCACAGCCCCTATGCTAAAGAACAACACTGTTCAAGCTGCTGAATCCCTTACAAAGGCACTCTATGAGCACCTGCAAGAATGCATGGATCATGCTATCCCAAGTAAAATCAAGACTCACTCCTCCAAGAAAAGATAACCAGTCTGGTGGACCCCTGCCATAAACAATCTATATGACAGAAGGAAGAAACTAGTGCAGAAAAGAGTCAAATCCCAAGAAGGAAAGACATCCCTAATCAGTATCAGCAAGAAACTACGATCCCTCATAAAATCATCCAAGGCTAGCTTCAAAAGAAAAATTGCCAAGGACTCCACAGATAACCACAAAGCGTTCTTTAGCTATGTCAAGAACCTAAGTGGAAACTCTCAGATCTGCTCTGAGTTAGTGCAGAATGGCACAAAATACACTGAACTGAATGATATTGTCAACATTCTGGCAGACAGGTTCAGTGCAAACGTCACCCCCCTCTTACCCCCTAAAGGGCCCATAACCATACCAGAAGAATGTAGTGACCCGGCAATCACTGATGCACAGGTTAAAACAGTCCTATCCAAAGCCAAAACTACAGCTTCAATGGGACCAGACGGTGTTCCAGGCTGTGTCTTACATGAGCTCCAAAATGAACTAACCCCTCACCAAAACACACTGTTCAAACTCAACCTCTCTACAGGCTACATACCCATAGAGTGGTGCACAGCAACAGTTATCCCACTCCACAAAGGTGGAGCTACAACGGACCCCGGGAATTATCACCTTATAAGCCTGACTAGCCTGGTCTGCAAGGCTATGGAGCGCATCATCATGGAATTCATTAATAGAGACATTGGGAACCTTCAAACACTGGACCCTACCTAGTTTGGCTTTGTTCAGGGCAGATCATGCCTCCTAAACCTGGTGGACTTCTTTGAGACAGTTACCAAGGCTTTAGACAAGGGAAAGGAGGTCCACACAGCCTACCTAGACCTCGCAAAGGCTTTTGACACCATTCCCCATTCTGGTATTATAGACAAGCTCACCAGCCTGAACATAAATCCTTACATCACGAGATGGGTTGCCAATTGTCTCATGGATAGAACCCACACGGTGAGAGTTGCAGGCTCTAGGTCTGACTCTAAACCAGTTACAAGTGGCGGCCCCCAGGGCTCAGTCCTGGGACCCCTCCTGTTCAGTATATACTTCTCAGAGGTACAGGCAAGCACAGGAGTACTATGGCTGACCAAGTTCACAGACGACTGCAAACTGGGGGCTATAACTGACTCTCCAGCTGATACAGACATCCTCCAGAAGGGTCTCACTGAGACGGATACCTGATGTCAAAATCATGGCCTCAAGCTAAATGCAAAAAAGTGCATAGTCATCCTCTTTGGAAAAAACAAAGTACCCGTGAACTACCACATATGTGGTAGTCCCCTAAATACAGAAAATGTAATAAGGGATCTGGGGACCCAAGTAGATAGTAATCTCTCCTTTGATAATCATATTGCCAAGGTGGTTAGAAAATCCTTCTATGTGGCCCACCTAATCACAAAAGGGTTGGCATCTAGAACAAAAGAGGTTATTGTGCCCCTCTACTCATCACTCATCAGACCTATCATAGAGTACAATGCCCCCATTTAGGATGTACCTTACAAGACACCTGCAACAGATGGAAAGACCACAAAAGTACCTCACCAAGAGGATTACTGGCCCCAAACATATGCCCTATGCAGCCCAACTGAAGAAACTCCAGCTGTACTCAGTTGCATACTGCTTACTCAGAGGTGATCTCTGCCTGACATACAAGGCCATGTCCAACCCAGAATTGATGGACATGCTCCACCTAAAAAAAAAAAAAAATCCCCAAGAGACACACGCTCTAGGGATCTAAACCTCACCACAATGATAAATAGGAAGTGCTGGAGGGGTAGATTCCTGTCCCAGGGACTCCCCATGCTTTGGAACAGGATTCCAATCTACATTAGGCAGAGCCCCTCTCTAACACTCTTCAAGAGAAACCTTGACGAGTGGATGGGAAACAGAAAATTTACCCCGGGGATCACTGCAGTGGCTCTGCTGGACTGAGGTACAGGGAACTAATCTAATGTGGCTGTGAAAGCCAAAACATTCTGGATAGGCTTATAGATGCCTTCAGGCAGATAGCCAATACTTACCTATGAACCTATGAACTTGTGATAACACAACAAACAAGTTATGAGTTTCAGTATTACCCTATTACTATGGTAGATATTTACAGCTATCTCTGTCTTAATTTTGTCTTTGAGTCATTCACTTTTAAGACCTGTTATCCATAGTAAGTTTTATATAAATAATGTTTTTTGCTAATTTTTGTCATTTTAACTGATGCTAGTTAATTGTTATTGATTTTAGTCAGTTATTTAAACATCTACTATTCCAAACGTTTAGGAGTTAATTAAGGACAAATATGTGTTATGGAATATTTCTAAAAATCTACGTTAACATCTTTTGGGAATGACACACACTATGTGCTAACACCCAATTCTCGTGAAGTTTTTATTAAGTGGGAGTTTGTCATGATAAGATTTATTCAGAGGGCAAGTAAATACATATGCTAAATGATTCTTTGATTTGTTCTGCCATTTTGAAGTTTTTATTAGAGCTAATACAGATGACATGCTTAGGTATTTTGGGTAATCATTTAGATTGTTAATAAAGCTAATGTTTCCTTAGTCTATTAAGCACTAAATTCAGATTATATATCCTAATATGTCTCTTGCTTCTTTAGTGAATAATTACTGTATAAATGTTTAATGTTTCTAATAATAGTGTATGTAACTCATCTCTAAAACCCAGCTGGAATTAATATCTGATTAGTTGTTTGTCACTGTTATTTTTCTCTTAATTTATAATATATTCTCCATTTTTTACTTTGTTTTCATGGGCACAAACCAACAAAGGTTGATGGTTGGGACAGGTAGTCTAGCAGATTTAGTTTTGTTTGATAGACTAGGAATGTATCTCGTTCCATGTATAGGGTGTATTAAATTTTATATCAGAGTGAAATATGCAAATTTTTGTTATTTAACTGTTTTTCTAGTTTTAAAATGCCTGACACAATTGTTTTACTTTTATCTTTCATGGGGAAAGTTATTTGGATTGAGATAAATAGAAATACAACAATTGATATTCTATTGTCTATTCAGGAAGAGTATTATGTATACAGGATTCTATTAATACAAGTTCCTTTATTATTTGTTATCTTTAAAGAATTCTGATATGGATTTAATTTTGATATCCTTAAATACTAATGGCTGAAACAACCCATATAAGAGAGCCAACCTACTAAGGTATCTTAAATTAAACAAGGCTCAAGTAGTTTTTCTCCAAGAAACACACTTTAAAATATATGACACATTTATGTGGGACCCTAAGGAATACACAATACTTGCTCAATCTTCTAATAAAAATAAGATCAGAAGAGTAACAATTCTATGGCAAAAGACTTTTTTAAATCCCCAAATCATTTACAAACGTAGATAATGATGGACTCATGGCCTTAGTTATATTTAAGTTTAATAATAGAATTTGGACCCTGGCTAATTTATACTGGTTCCTGGGTATGGGGGTTGGACTAGCTAAGAAACACTTAGACTTTATTACAACTACTTTTAAATGTAATATTATACTAGGAGGTCATTTCAATTATATCACAGATATTACAGAAACTACCAATAGGAAATCTCCTAGACTATTGTCCTCAGCCAAACAGTTAAAAAAATGGACAGAAATGTTAAAATTAAAATATACCTTTGATGTTTTGGGACCAAATTCCTTACTATTCTCACACCATGACTATAGACATGGTACCCAAACTAGAATAGATAAAATTTATATCTCACAAGATCTTTATTTTAAAACTTGAATTTTTCAATACAACCTTGTCCCTTTTTAGATCATAAGTCCCTGTTGTTAACAATATATGTGGAATTCAATCATTTAGTTATTACTTCAAGGATTCCTTCATATATCACAAAAATTAAAGACTTTACATCTTGGATAACTTCTGAACTTCAGCTTTTCTTAGAAATTAATTATAAACCTGAAGCAAACACAATTATGGTTTGGGATTCTCTTTAGGCTTATCTATATGGTAAAACCATTAGCTGGTACAAAAATAAAATTAAAGAATGGGACTCAGAGTTACAGCAACTCCAAAATCGAATATTATCTCTTAAATCTAATAAAAGTTTAATTGCTACAGATAATAAAAAGAAAATAGAAGAAGCAAATAAGAAATACAATGAAATATTATCCCATAAAACTAATTTAGCTATGGAAAAACTGAAATTAAATTATTATCCTAAGCATCTTCATAACCTATCTATGAAAGTTAAGATACAATCAAAAATTAATAACATTGATAGTATCTTTCATAAAGGGAAAAGGAAAAAAAGTCTCAGACATAGGGGACATCCTGGAGGCTTTTAATTATCATTATGCAGAGCATCATAAAGATAAAATAAGTACAAATGAATGTGAGAAGTTAGATAATATAGTTCCCAACATAACAACAATTCCTGAGGAACTTAAATTACATCTACAAAAATCTATTTCTCAAAAGGAAATTACAGATGGGATTAAAGAAAGTAAGTCTAATAAAGCACCTGGAACAGATGGCTTAATTATCGAAATGTATAGATTGTTCCCTTCTTCTATAATCTCTCTCCTACATAAAACTTTTCTTGAAGTTCAAACATCAGCAAATATTCCTCCTTCTTGGAGATATTCTCTAATTTCCCCTATATTAAAAGAGAATAAGGACCCTAATCATTGCAACTCATATAGACCAATTTCTTTGTTTAATAATGATTATAAACTATTTATGTCAATTATGGTCAATAGATTGAAAATACCCATATCTAAAATAATTAATGAAGACCAAACTGGTTTCATACATAACAGGCATACACAGGATAATATTAAAAGAGTATTAATTCTGACAGATTACCTCAGTAGAGGAAACCATGAAGCATTGATAATAGGTCTAGATATTCAAAAGGCCTTTGACTCCTTAAATTTGGGTTATTCATTTAAAGTCTTAGAGTTATTTGATTTCCCCCTTTTTTATAACAATGGTACAAAAAAATCTATGAAAATAATCTAGCATATGTCAAATTAGATCCCTTTACTTCCAAAGCAATCCAAATCACTAGAGGTACTAAACAAGGCTGTCCCATGTCCCCTATCCTATTTGCTCTGGCCATAGAAATACTTGCCATTTTAATACATAATAACCCAAAGATAAGAGGTATAAATATATATATATATATATATATATATATATATATATATATATATATATATATATATATATATAACCAATATATTTCTAAAATAATGATGTTTGCTGATGATGTCTTACTTACCTTACCCAACTCTAAGAAAGTGTTAGGTGAACTGGATATAGTAACAACAAATTTCCAAGAAATCTCAGGAGTCTCCTTCAACAAATCTAAATTAAAATATTTATTATTAAATAAAAAAAGAACATACAGGTTCCAGTTAATCATATTATTGGAAACCAAGTTTCAACTCTAGACTATTTAGGAATAGTCCTAGGCAAGAATATAGAGGAAACCTTACAGCTTATCTATGCTAAAGCCATAGACTTAATCAAGACATTAATAAGCAAATGGAATAATTTGTTTATAACATTTGATGATAGGTTACAACTGATAAAAATGGTTTTGTTACCTAAAATATTATATATAGCACAAGCCCTTATACTTCCACCAGGAAAGAAAATCCTTAAAGAAATCATTTCAACTTTGATGAAATTCCTATGGTACCCCAAAAGAATTAGAGTGGCATATTCTCATCATATCAGAAAATGAGAACAAGGGGGGTTAAAATTCCCAGAGACTGAAACTTATATTAAGGCATCTATAATTAAAATAGTGATGAATTGGATAAATCCTAGATACTCTTACAACTGGAAACAGTTACACTCCATTATACTAATGAATGAAACTTATTTATCAGAGAATGCTTTGGTAACTGACAAAGATAACAAGATATGGCACTATTTACATTTAAATTTACAGTATAATACAATAAAATTAACCAAACTAACACTAATAAACAATACTCATTAACACAAATTTAGATATAAAACTGTTGCATAGATCTTTAATACCATTTACTATTACAAGGGATTTCCCTGATAAAACACATACAGAGATTTTTGGTTTATGGGAAAATAATAACCTATTTTGTTGGTTGCAATGTATTGAAAACTAACAAGCTTTGAACACACAAAGTATATTGTCAGCCTATGGCCTATCCCCTAATGACTGGTTGGTTCTTCGGTGTCACAGCATACACTAAGGATCTGTGTAGAATAATACATAACTCATCCTTCAAAACCATACCAACAATTATAAATTGAATTTCTGGAATTCTATATAATAATACCAATGTTAAGAATGAATTATCATATCTATATAACACTTTAATTGTGTGTAAGACAGCTCCTAAAGATTCTTACTGGCAGTACCTAACTAAAGGGTTTCAAGTATCATTATTAATGGAAGATAAAACAAACATTTTATTTTCAGTTAAACTAACTTCTTACTCACAATTCTGGAGGATTTTTCATTGCACATTTCTACACAGATCCTTTTTGACACCTGAGAAACAAATGAACCCTTCAAACAGCAAGTTATGTTGGAGATGTCATCTGTCCACTAATGCTGACTGGTCTCATATTTTTTATGACTGTACTAATATTAAACCATATTGGAATGAGATTAACAAATTTCTTCAAGCTATCTATACTGATATATTTGTTGTGACAAAGTCTTAAATTTTATTGAATGTTGTTAAAAATAATAATATGAAGAAAGATGACCTGTATTTGTAATGGACAATGTTAGCAATTGCCAGAAAATGTATAACTAGAAGATGGAACTCTAATGCAGCACCAACAATGGAGGAATTCCTATCATCACTGAAGAAATGCATACTAATGGAGAAAAGAACTAAGAGTTAAGAACTTTTCCTAAGCCATTGGTTAATAGTCCGTGGAGGAAAGCTTTGAATTTGATTGATACCCTGCAGAGGGAACCAAACTCTTCATAACAATCATAGTTTATATATTAACTTATTATTTAACTACAAATGTTTTTATCTGAATCATTTTTGTCAGGCTGCATGTAAATACTGTAAATAGTTTTTGAATGTTATCAATGTATTAAATTATTGTGTTATTTTGTCGAAATAAAAATCATTTGAGTTAAAAAAAAGGATAAGACAATCTAATACATCCCAATACTTAATTGTTACACTTTTTAACAAAGAGTTAAAGTTTATTTTTGCATGGCTAAACTTGGAATTCATTCCCTTTTCTCACCTATCACAACATGGCACAGAAGAAAAGCATGTTGCATTGTTAGTGAATGCATTTCTTGGTAATGTTCATAATGTTCACCAGCTGTGTGAAATGAGTACATAAACAGTACAGAGAACACAAGTAAAACATCTCTGTGTTGACTGTTACAGGACTAGAATAATAATTATTTTTTTCCAAGGAAAGTGGCAAAGTAATATAACCAGCTACATCAGTGATAATTATTAAAGGGTCTATATTAGATGATCGAACTTTCAAATGTTTGACTGTCATATGCTAGACACCATATGATCGAGTTTGGGAGAAATGTTTCACTGAAGAATATTTTTGGTAATGGTAATGAAATCACAAAGAAAGATGTCATTGTCCCTCAGAAACAACATCAGAAACCGAGCACTTTAGTCCCAATATACCATCCAGTGACTGATCTCTTTATACATCTATGTGAGAATGATGTTGTTAATTTAAGACAGCAGGAAACAGGCCAACAGTATCTCAACTTAACATCAGGAGAAAGAAAAGCCTTACTGGAATTAATTAGAGATTATGACATCAGCATTAAACCAGCTGATAAAGGTGGGGCGCTAGTGGTAATGAATTTGAATGACTATAGGAGAAAAATGGAAGATATGCTGAGAGATGACAAAACCTATCAATGTATTACTAGGAAAGAACCTGAAAAAGTAATAAATGAAGTTCATAATACTCTGTGTGATATGTTTGCTGTCAGACTTATTTTCCAAGAGCTATTTGATTTTATCAGAACAGAACACGCCCAGATACCCACCATTAGTGGGCTGCCAAAAATTCATAAGAACTTAAGTGATTTCCCCCTATGCACCCTATAGTAGTTGGAACAGGCTGGGTCACTGAATTGCTTTCTGCATATGTTGAATATCAATTAAAAAAACTTCTACCACAAGTTGACACCATACTTAAAGACACTGGAGACTTCTTAGAGAAAATATTTGAGAAGATAAAATTATTCACAGATTTTTCACATTTTATTTTGGTAACCTTAGACATTCAGAGTCTATTTACTGTCATTCCTAATTTATATAGTTTTACAGCAATTAAGCACTTCACACAGTCAAGACTTCCTGGTATGGAGCAGGTTTGCTTACTTCTAGAAATAATTTTGGAGAGTAATCTCTTTATCTGTGGTGACAAATACTATTGGCAATGACTGGGTGTTGCTATAGACACCCCATGTGCCAATAGTTATTCTAACATTGTGATAGCTCAATGGGAGAGAGAACATGTCTTTACTGATACTAATCCATGGGTTAGTTATCTGATTTATTATGGTCACTTTGTGGATGATATTTTTCTCATCTGGAGGAGATGATATTCAGTCAAATCAATTTATAGAGTTCCAGAATAGTATCACTACTTTCTTGTTTTTTGAGGCACAGTACTCTAAGAAAGAGATCAAGTTCCCCAATGTTAAACTATATTTATATCCAGATACAGGACTTGAGACCAACATCCACAGGAAAAAGACCTATAAAAATCATTATTTGCATAAAGACAGTATGCACCTGAGGCATGTCTTCCATAATATCTTTGAAAATCAAGCCCCTCGAATTTCCAGGTTATATACTGCTGACCATGAGTTTAATAAAGAAATTCATCAACTTAAAACACACTTGCAAAATAGAGGTTATTCAGATAAAGAAGTAAGCCTGAAGGATAGTGATATGCAGAATATTAGAAAGATGAAGGGTCGACCTTATTTTTCCTGTAAACCAACTAACAAAATGGATGGTATCAAATATAGCAATCATCCCCAACCACTGAGATGTATTTTAACTTATAGTACAGATGTCCGACAAATATGTAATACCATTAAAAAGTTTTGGCCAGTGTTAACTGAAGATCAGAATTTAAAAAGAATAGTGGGAGAGGTACCTAGATTTACTTTTAGAAATAAAAAGAATATCAATCAACTTCTTTGCTATAAGAAAGGAACTGTTTTGGGACAACTAACCATTGAGGGCAGAAAAGGGACTGCTAAATGTGGAAGACACAAGGCATGTCAGTATATTAATGTCTCTAATTCTTTCTGTTCTAATTCTTTCTGCCATCCAACTACTGGCCAGGTATATTCCCTGAAAATGTGAGCCAATTGTAACAGCAAGCATCTAGTATATGTGGCCAACTGCCAGAACTGCAGTGCCTACTATGTAGGCAAAACTGATTGCCAATTTAAACAAAGAATTCTTCGGCATATAAGTGACAGCCAGTCATGTTAAAACCAATGCATTGGCCCAGCACATTAGAATGCATCCTTCACATTCCTTTAAATTCATGGTGTTACAATTAATTCCTGAAGATTTAAGAGGAGGGGATATGAACAATTGCACTGAAGTTGCTGAAATTAATTGGATCATTAATCTGCGAGCTGATAGTGAACCCGGACTGAATGGTGTAGTACCATTAAAACCTATACTCAAGACAAGACACTTCAAAGTATGTCATTGATTGGATCCAAGAAAAGGTGTGTCTTCTTCTACCATCTTGATAGGATGATTCATTATTGGTCTGCATTGGAGGTGTTGGATTTATGATAGTATCCTGATTGGGTGAGCTTGTTTTAATTGAGAAAAACTGCTCTACCGCAAACAGGCTCTGAGGAAGGGCAATCCTGAAAGCGCTTATCCTGAACGGTGCACCTTTACGTGAATTTTGCTTGCCTTCATTCCCTTGAAAGACTTTTATTCGGAAGCATTTTATCTTTTTTACCGAGACCTTTTTATCGAGGATTTATCTCAATAAAAGATTTTAAGCTGCTTATGCTGTCCGTGGTGGTCCATTCATGATATTGTTTTTGTGTTGCTTCTTTTTTCATGGAACACCTCTCGCTGCGTGCAGGTTTGTTTGGACTTTCTTGTTTTTATATATATGTCTTTTATGTACATTGAAGCTAACTAAAATGCAGTCATACAGACTGAATTAAGCTTTAATAAATTCTATTCAGTTTGAAATGAGATTTGACTGACATATCCCAAATCAAGAAATGAATAGTTGTTTTACATTCTAGCTGCATATCCCAGTATATTTGCTACTGCTGCCTTGACTTCATTTAGTTGGTAAGACAAGATGACAGAAGGAAAATAGATCATCAGACAGGAAACTGTGATGAAGACAAATGTTATGATAAAGGGACAAAAGTATCATTGCTTTGGATGGCGGTTGATTCAAACAACAGAAGTGTGGGAATCTATGAGGCTGCCATCCTTATGTGGCTGGTATCCATATGTGACTGGCTTCCATATGTGGTTGGCTTCCATATGTGGCTGGCTTATAGAGCTAAATGTCATCTAAGCCTTAAGATTAGAGTAATGAGATGTAAGTAAGCATGTTCTATCCAGCTGCTTCAGGTCTGGTTTCAACATTTCTTCTGTTAATGTAAGGGGATGTTTGCATGGGAGGGTTGTGCTGTCACAACCACTACTGGCAGCTCTGTGATGTACACAATATACAAGTACAAGTAGATGCATTTCAAGTGTGGGATGCAAGATGTAAAGTCTACTTGCTCTAGGGAGTTTTCACTTTGCATGATGCATCATTTGGGAGAATGAGGTTACTGCGGAAATGAAGCACCCCCTTACACAGTGACCTCAGAACTGTTTATTTAAAGTAGGGTAAAGGGAGAGCTGCATCACCAGCACAGGCAGTGTGGCAGGATTTCCTCCTAGACAAAAAAATTATAAAACCCATGTGAATGAAATTATGAAAATGCTTTTCATTCAGTAAGAAGTTGCACAATAAATGTATGATCAGTTAACTTAATCCCCTGCACTACAGCAAGAGAGAGAGGAAGAAATACATAATCTCCACAGTAGTGAATTGATCAAAGTATTAATGTAAAAGCATATTTTTTCACCTGGGAAGCAAATGATGAAATAAACACACACTGACAATGTTTCTATATGAGGGAGCGAGCTACTTGTTCATGAATACTTTGGTAAAGGACAGTTTGATCAAGTCCTTTTAGTCAAAGTGAATTGTGCGAATGTTTCAGTTAATGATAATTTGATTTCTCTGGATGTTACTGTGATGACTCTACACTGGGCCAGTAATCAAAGAGCCTAAATCTTCACCACTGACGCTGGAGAGGGACGTTCACTTGGAATATAAATGGATACATTCGGTATTTCCAGATGCAGCTCTCTGCACCAAGTACAATTTCCCTTAAGAGCACACAGGGAACACAGTCAGCCCAGGGTCTGGATTGCTCTATCTGTCTTCCTCCAGGTCCCCAATAAGACTCCCCACTGGTACAGCTGTAAGGTTAAGTCCTCAGCAAAGTGTCCAAGCCAAGTCCTCCACTCCAGCACCATCTCTGGAAAACCAGTGCTTTTTGTCCCTGCTCCAAGTAGCTGACACACACACACACACTGTGAGATTTGATTTTTCACACACACACACACACACACACACACACACACACACACACACACACACGCGCGTGCACACACATGCACACGCACACATACACACACACACACACACACACACCCACACACACACACACACACACACACACACACACACACACCTGGGAAAGGCTGGCACAGATTTACCTGCTGTGCCCCCTTCTGCCCAGAGTATAAGGTAATTATCAGTGCCACCAGACACTCCACAATTAGCTACTCTAAGGCCCTTAACAAAGGGTGTCCAATTATACTCTGTAATATTAACACTAATACAAATGGTAGTAGTTGACCAAGACAGCTAGGCCTTCTGGAGAGGTCCACACTAGTTGACCAAGACAGCTAGGCCTTCTGGAGTGGCCCACACAGTGTCACAAAATAAATATAATCACTCTTAAAGGTTAAATACTTTCTAAAAGGACGAGCCACAATAAAAGTTTTAAATATATTTAATCTTCTTCTGGCTTTTCCCAGTTAGGGGTCGCCACAGCAGATCACCCATCCTCTCATGATTGGCAGTGGAGTTTTTATGGTGTTGAGATGCCAGCCCAGTGCCCAACCTTCCACAGAAGGCACACATGTGCACGCACTCACACCTCGGGCCAATTTAGAGTGTCCAATCCACCTACAGCATGTCTTTGGGATGTGGGTGGAAACCAGAGCACCCGGAGGAAGCCCATGCCACCAGAGGGAGGACATGTAGACTCCACACAGAAGACACCCCGGCCAAGGATTGAACTGGAGAACCTCTTGCTATGAGGTGGCAACGCTAACCGCTGCACCACCGTGGCCGACCTTTAAATATATATATTAAGTATGTTCATGTTCTTTTGTTATTTAAATGTATTTAATAATAAATAAAAAAAGAATATGAACATACTGAATATATATTTACAGTAAATCACAGAGTTCAAATCACAGGAAGTATTGAAAATATCTAAACTAAGTTTCACTATATTGTTTCTGACTGAATCTAGGAAAATTACTAGTCCCTACTTACTTAATAGAGCAAGGCAAATGATATGGTGAATGGGCCTTCTTGTTGTCAGACCCAAGACAGAATACTCAATATTGAGAGAACAGTCTTTGTAATATCTAAAACATAATTTCCAAGATAGCTGGCAGAATGACCTCATCTGGTCACCTGACTCTAGGTTCTCACAGTATACCCATTCTGAAGCTGAAACAGGAGTTTAGCATAGATGGCTACAATATCCTTCTAAATGTTTATGGCAGCGCTCTAGAGCCATTAAACATTTACAGTACTTCCCCTCTTCTTTACAGAGGCTATTAAATGATGGCCTCTCTCAGACCTACCACTGTGCTGTTATTCGGCATAGTAGGGTGTTGTGTTTATGGCTTAACAGATCATTTCCATTTCCCTTATTTTTCTTAAAGTAAGCTTGCTGGTTAACCTTTGCTCTTCCAGGGTCCTTTGCTAACATATATACATAGATTTCTAATACATTTGCAACATAAGCATCTGCACAAGTCAGTTTGGTATTCAAATGCCATGCAGTTCTAATACATTTGTAACATAAGCATCTGTACAAATCATTTTGCTATTCAAATGACATATAGTTCCAATACATTTGTAACACAAGCATCTTGTACACATCAGTTTGATATTCAAAGGATATCATTCTTTACAAAACTCCAGCTAGCTATGCTGACACTAGCCCGTATCATCACAGTTACATTAAAATAAATGTCATTTGGTCAAATGTAGCTATTGTAATTCTTGTCCTCAACAGTGCCATTTGGATATATGAGCTGGGTTTTGGGTACCATTAGGGTTAGATTTGGGGTTAGGATTAAGGTCTACTTTTGGTTTATAATTAAGTTTAGGCCTAAGATTTGGGATGTAATTTTGGTTAGGATTAGAATTATGAATTGCATGGGATGCTATGCACTGTATGACAGTGTGAAGGCCATTAGGACTTCACTTCCCATAAGAAGTACTATGAATATTGGTGTGGATTTTTTCTGTTTTGACTTTTTGGACTTGATGATGTTGTCATTGATGAGTTTGTTTTCAGATTTCCTAGACATCCTTAATGACATAAAGTTTCTACAACTCCCACCACCATAATACTGTTTCTTTTTTATTTATCTTTTTATTTGTAGGTGCATATATGCATGTGTTACAATATGACAATAATAATGACACTGGTCCATAACTTTATTTTTCAGTTTTAATTGTATACATTTAATTATATAAAGGAAAGTGTATTTTTATTGATTATTGATTGCACAAAAGTGAGGCTTGTAAGTTTCAAAACAAGCATAACATTTGATCAGAGAGTATCTGGTGGAGATCGAGTCAGCTATAGCAGAGAGAAGAGGAGATGGAGGATTGTCTGGAAAGAAGAGAGGCTTCCGTGTGGCAGCTACCTGAGCTTGGGGTCCAGTGAAGAATCAGAGTGCAAGATTTTCATTGGCCAGCTTCTGCAGGGGTGTTGGCTGGGTATAGATTGGCCATCTTCTGTAAAGGCAGAGCCTTAAAGGCTTTAAAAACCTAGAGGCTTGTTCAGTTTACTGAGCTTCCTCTCCAGAGTAGCAGTGTGAGGTGGTTTTAATCCTATTGGGTAGAAAACACAAGAGCGCAGTCTACAACAGGCAAAACAACCACTGCATTCATGTTGTAGGTGATATAAATTTCACTGCCTTTTCTGTCTCAGATTAGTTGCACTACAGTGATTGATTTTGCCTTATTACATAAAGTGAAAGCACTGTCTCCCTTTTAGCTTATTAACTTTATCTAGTTACATTGTTAAAATTAGCACTGTTGTTCTGCTGTCCTGTGGTCCATAACCTTAGCTATTGTGCTCAGTGTCCATCATTCCTGACAGTAAAATTTAGCTCTATACTATTACTGATTGTTAGAGTTTAACATTCATTCTGTAATACAAGCAAAAGCTAAGGTGTTTAATGTCTAGCAACTGTTCTGCCATGTGTGCAAATGACTTGTGTAGTACTAAGAGTTTTAACTCGACAAAGTAGTTGTGCCAAAATTAGCATTAAGTACACAATGTAGTCTAATTATGTCCATTCACTAAATGCTGCTTGATTAACTATTATCTAACCTAACTTCAGTTTATAACCTACATACTCCCTTTATAAATGTTCAGGGTCTGCTATACTAATCTCCCTCCAAAGCCTGAGTAATATGACCAGCTCTTGACTTCCACCCTTTGCAACATGGCTCAGCAGTCTGCTGTCAGCCCATTGGTGGCCAGTCTGATTGCATTAGGTGTTCTACAGCAGTGTAGCAACTACTTTATGCAGTTGGCTGCTCAATATTTCGACAAATTGATAGTACAGCCTGTAAGAGATGTATATATTTAAGAAGCATAGAGGCTAATCTCTGACATCTCAGCAAAAATCACACAAAAATAAGTGGGGTGGAGGGAGGCACTAGCTACTGCAGCAGTGATTATTCAAACATCTATTGTTGTGGTAAGTTTCTTTATACAACTGCATTATGTTCATCATTTGATCACTGATACAGTAGCCTTAGCTATTTGGGTACAATACCATAGCTTAGAAAGGCTTGGAGGAGAAAGGATAATGATCCTGGAATCTCAAATGCTCCTAGCAAAACCTGCTCTAGACTTGGACAAGGATTCTATTTTGGAGTGCTTTGTAAAAGTACTTACAGAGGACCAAGTTGCTGCCACTAGAATACTTCTAAAGTCTACCCCTTTCCAAAAAGCCACTGATGAAGCCAAAGCCACTGTAGAGTGTGCCTTGATCCTATCAGCAAATGATTTGTGGCAAAAATAAAAGGAGATGGCATGGAATAATCATCTGGGGATAGTCTACTATGACACAGGTAGCCCTTTTTGGTTACCATTATAAGATTATCAGAATTTCTGAAGGCTTAGTTTTGTTAATAGTATCAGAGTTGCCCATGGACATCTATAGAATGAAGAATCCTTTCTCCCACATTTTTATGTTCTGGAAAGAAGACAGGGAGATGGACAACTTAACACAAAGTAAATGTGGATACTGCTTTAGGTGTAAACGAAAGATTAGTTCTCAAAAAGCCCCCGTCTTTGTGGAAAATGAGATAAGGATGACCACACATAAGAGCCTGCAGCTTAAACACTCTTCTTGCAACAGTCAGAGGAATCTTCAAAACTGTTTTCTATGTTAAGAACCTCAAATCAGCCTTATGACCAGTTTTAAATGGAGCAGGAGTTGATCTTTTTCCAAGGCAAAATTAAGATTACAAGGAGGAGACACCTGTTTTCTGAGTACAAAGGTATGCAGACCCAAATTTTAAATATTTTGGCATAGAAAGTGCATTGAAAGAGGAGAATCCATGGGCAGTCATGCTGAAATGGCTGACAGAAAGAAATTTGAAAGAAAAGAAAGAAAGGCCAGAGGATAATAACTCACATAAATTTTGTAGAGTCAGAGACATACTGGCTTTAAAGGCGTCTTGATTTTTATTTTGGCATCACCTAGAAAATCTTTTCCATATACCAATATATGACTTGCTAGTAGCAGGTTTCTTTGTCTCCTTTAATACTTGCTACACTACACGTCCTCAGACAATAGGTGTCTAAAAGGTACTAAAACTCTATTATCTACGCAGTAACTTAAATTTGATTAATGATGGGGAATATCAAACAATTCCTGCTTTGTGTGAATAGGCCCAGTCTGTGAGGAAGCTTGTGGTAATTGCCCTTGGCCATTTACAAAGAAGGGAAAACCATTATTGCCTGGGCCAGAAGGGAGTAACCACAATGCTCTTTGGTGAGTCTCAGTGGAAAAGGTGGAAAGGCATATAGGTACATTCCTGTTCAAGGAAATGAGAATCCATCTGTTTTTCAAACAGCTTAGGGAGTCCTGCAGCAGAATTTTGCCAACTGTTTGTTGCCAACGGAGGAAAAAAGATCTACCTGAGGTGTTCCCGACATCTGTATCAAATCCTGGAAGACCCCCTGGTTTAATCTCCATTTGTGAAGGTCTGTGCTGACCCTGCTCAGTTTGTTTGCCACAATGCTTTGTGTTGTTTTGACAGAATGTAAGATGCCCGTAGTGTGAGATTGCATTGAATTACTATATCCCAGGCTACCATGACTAATCTGCACAGAGGGTAGAATCTGGAACTCCACTATCTGTTTCTGTATCACATCACTGTGGTGTTGTCTTTAATCACTTGTAGTGGCCCTGGTGATCACAGATGATTGACAGAATTAAGGGCATTTATTACTGCCAGCATCTTTTGTATGTTTATGTGTTTTGCTCTAACTTTTTTCTTCCAAAGACCTTGCACTTTAACCCCCACAGACACAGCTCCTGAAGCAAAGTCTGAGGCATTTGTAGTAACAGACAATGCTGAGGTGGAAGGGAAAATGGGAGACTTGTATTCAGATAACTCTTACTTCTCCACCAAAGCAGTTCCCTTTTTTCAAATCCCAAAACAGGAATTTGAAATGTCAGGGGCTGTTGATGTTGGGGCCAAGGTAGCATTGAATCTTTTTCATGTAGAATCTGGCTACAGGAATCATAAAAATCATAAATGTCATAAATTCTAGACTTAGTGGAAAAACTAGGAATTGATCTAGGTATAGATCTACTTTTTTCCTGAGGAAGAAACCCTCATTGTACTGAAGTACCTACAAGACACCACAGGAATAGAGTCTTGTTGGAAGGAGTCAAACAAGACTTTAGAATGGAAACTGAGACTACAAATGAGATCTCTTACCCAAGTGAGAGAGATTCATAACACTTTGAAAAAAAAAGACTGCAAAGATTAGCAAATCATCTAAATAAGGAAAAAGTGAATGCCTTGTAGTCTGCAATAGGCTATCACAGGAACTAGAAACTTTCTGAACATCACTGGAGCAGTGGCTAGCCCATAGGGTAAATACAGAAAACTTGAAATCTGAGGTTATATGAAAATGATCATAAGCATGCTTTAAATCTAAACAATAAAAAAACTGAAAGTTGGAATAAGAGGTAACAGGTTGTGAAGGATAGCATTTTGAACTTTGGGACTTTTACAAACTGATTGAATAAATGAAAATCTAGGACTGTGCTCCATGAAGATTATTTGTTATGCAGACAAGAAACATTTTTGAATAAAAACATTTCTCAACCAGAGAAAGAGGAATAGGTTTTATGACCCCCTAAGTCAGCAAATGCTGAATGCCAGGAGGAAAAAGACTTTCAGTCTGGTGGATGAGGAAGAATCTCCTGGAAAGTTGAGAGGTACCCCCATTGCCATCTGTACCTCTGACAGATCATTCTCAGAGCCCATTTGTCTAACATTATTTGTTCTCAGGGAGAGAAAGAAAGAAATGGAATCCAGATTTTGAAGAAGATATTAAGGCTTGCCAGGGTGGGACTGGGGAGAAGGGGCTACAATTTGCAGACAGTCATTCAGACATCATGTCGGACTGTCCTGTTTTCTGTGAAGCTCACATTTTCTTTTTTGAGACTTGTTGCCATTGTTTTACTAACAACTGAATGTCTGCTTGTTTGAAGTTTGTTTGGTTTGCTTATTTTGCTTTTTATAAAAAAAAAATCACAAAGTAGTTGTGAAACCTTTAACAAACTTAGAGAAGGAAAGCTGAATAATCTGAGTCACACCTTGATGCAGATGATCCAAAAATAAAACTATCCATTCAAAGCAGAATTCAAAACTTCAGCTTTAACATCCTCAGGTAAATTTTGAGAATGTAACCATTCTACGCTGCTCCTAACAGATCCAGTAGCAGCAGATCTGGGTAAGGTATCAGCTGAACCATACGACACTTCAAAGAATGTTGGGTCATTGGAGACACAGAAGCAGTAAGTGTATTTACAGCAGATTTTCTTCACAAGAGGGAAAAGTGGCTACAACGTTCCTCATATTCACAAGTGAAGCAAGCAAAAACTATGACATGTGAGACTGACAATTAAGAATTCTAAAATGAAGTGTGACAGTGGTTTATACCTTTTTTCATATATATCCTTATCAGAGGGTGAAGAATTAGCATTTACCAAAAAAATAAGTTATGTACTCACCATAACATTCCATGTTTGTTGTTCATCTTGCCATTCATTCTTACTGATTGGGTTCGGAGCCAATCCTCGGCTCTGACTCAGCTGCATACTATAGCTAGAAGTCTTTCACTTGACTCATGGTTAAACACCTATCCCATCATGCAGTGCATGGTTGCCCAGATCTTGTTTGCTGCTAACCCCAATTATATTTGTACACTAGTCCCAAAATAAAGGACACTGATGAATTAAAAAAAAAGTCAGAGGAACTCCTTGCTCAAGGAAAAGATTCTTCTAGGTCTTCTAGAAGCCCTAGGCAGGGGGATGGTAGGAGGGATCATAAGAATGAATGGCGAGATGGACAACAAACATGGAACATTATGGTGAGTACATAACTTATTTATGTTATGTTGTCCTATCTCACCTTCATTCTTACTGGTTGGGAAAGCGTCCCTAGCACCATATTCCCTGGGTGGTTCATGGGAGCACACTTTTCAGCACAGTGGAACCAAAGGAGGCCCTGTCCATGGAAGCTAAATCCACTTTGTAGTGAGTAATGAATGTGTGAGGTTTTGCCCACATAGCAGTAGCACAAATACTGTCCATAGATAGCCTATCTCGAAAAGCAGATGACGTAGCCATAGCCATAGTAGAATGACCTTTGACTTTGAATGGTAGTTGTCTATTAGAACTGTAAATAAAGGTAATACAATTTGAAAGCCAGTTAGATAGTGAAACTTTAGAGACTGGCATGCCTTTTTTACCCCTGAAAAGGAAACAAACAATTGGTCAGACTTCCTGAAATCTTTGGTTCTATGTAAATAGAAACAAAGTTGTCTATGCACATCTAGCTGGTGTAGTCTGTATTCTGCCTTGTTGCCATGATTAGGAAAGAACACTGGCAGTTCAATGGTTTGCTTTAAGTTATTCTGAGAACACACCTTAGGTAAGAAAGATGTGTTGGTACGGAGAGCTACTCTATCCTTATGGAATATCAAATAAGGATGTTTGATTGATAAAGCCTGTAATTCCGAAACACTCCTTGCAGAGGTAACAGCAAGTAAGAAAATTGTTTTCCAGGACAGAAATTTGAGATCACAAGTTTATGAGGGCTCAAAAGAGGGCAAGGTCAGACATGTTAGCACAAAATTCAAGTTCCATGGCGAAATAAGTTCTTTAAAGGGGGGGTCTTAATGAGCAGGCCCCTTTCAAGAATGCTTTACAAAACCTGCATGACATCAGAAGTTTCATCACCTATGTGGTAATTAGAGATTGCAGCTAACTGCACCTTAATAGTAGCTGCAGCTGCAGCTAAACCTTGCTGAAAAAGCTCTGACAGGAACTCAAGAAAGGAAGTGATAGGAGCAGAAAAGGGTCAATATTTTTACTGTGTGCCCAACAAGAGAACCTTTTCCATTTACTAGAGTATAACTTCCTCGTAGTAGCCTTGTGTGAGTATACCAAGATGTGTTTTACTACTGGCGTAAAATTGTGAAGCCTGACTAAGTTGGGAACTGGAGCAACCATGCTGTGAACTTGAGGGTTTGGAGGGAGGGGTGGAAAGTTCCCGACAAATGAGTCAGGTGGTCGGGAACTGGGTCGAGAGTCCAGGATTCCTCCTGAAGGTGAGAGCGGAGGAAGGGAAACCAAATCTGTCGAGGCCAGTATGGAGCGATGAGAATTATCCTACTTTCCAACGAGTAGGCTTTCTGAATGACGTTGGGTATTAGGGGAAAAGGGGGAAAGGCATAAAGTAGTCCTGAGGGCCAGTCATGGACAAGAGCATCCCTTGGTGACTCCCCCGAAGCGGGGATTAGGGCAAAGTAGCTGCTGCATTTGGCATTCATGGAAGTGGCAAACAGATCATAGCAAGGCTGGTCCCATTTCTGGAATATCCTTTTCACTATCTTTTTCTTTTGGGACCACTCATGGGGAATCAATATTGCTCTGTGTGAGCCTGTCCACTATCACACTGGATTTCCCCGAGATGTGCATTGCTATCAGAAAACGTTGAGAAGAGATTGCCCATTGCCATACCCTGAGGGCCTGTCAGCAAAGAGGGTAAGATTTGGTTCCTCCTTGCTTGTTTATGTACCAAACTACCTACATATTGTCTGACTGAATTGCAATTGTTCCTAGTTCCTGACTGGAAAGGAGCCGCCATCTTAGGTCTTTCTTGCATGACTCCGTAATCCTGATCTGGTGAGACATGGGAAGCCGTTGTAAGGACCACTGAGAAAAAAGGAGCCACTGAAGAATTCTCATGTGCATCCAGGCTAATGGGACTAGTGTTATGGTTGCTGCTATGGTTTCTAGGACTTTCAGAACTGTTTTCACTGCTAACTTTGTCTTTGGCAGGAGATCGGTAATCTGTTGTTTGAGTGCAAAAACTCTTTCTGCTGGTAACTTTGCCATCATAGAGATGGTGTCTATTTCTGCTCCTATAAAGTTAATATGCTGACATGGCAACAAGGCAGAATTTCTTGAATTTATTGTTATCCCTAAGTGAGAACAGATTTGTAAGGTGGTGTCTCTTGACTGTTGTAGTAGATGCTTGGTGGTGGCAGTCAGGAGCCAGTCATCTAGATACGGAAACACTTGGAATCCCAGTCATCTCAAGTGAGCTTTGACTACTGCCATGCATTTGGCGAACACTCTGGGAGCTGTAGCGAGACCAAATGGCAGAGCTCAGAATTGGTAATGACTGTCTCCCAGCCAAAAGTGTAGATGACTCCTTGATGGTCTGTCCATTTTTATGTGGTAGTAGGCATCTTGGAGGTCTATTGAGCACATCCAATCATCTGTCCAAAAAAAGGGAAGAATTGACTGCAGTGTCACTATTCAGAACTTGGACTTCTTTATGGATTTATTTAGTTTGCTGAGATTCAATATGGGCCTCCAGTCCCCCATTCGTTTTGACACTAAAAAGAATCTTGAGTAAGTTCTGAATCCTATTTAGTCTGCATGGACTTCCTGGATGACTCTTTTTTCAAGCAACTTTTGAATCTCTATAGTTGCTTGTTCCCTTTGACTGGGTAGAACATCTGGGATTCTTCTGAGTTTTGGGACGGGAAGGCAAAAGGGAATGAAATAACCTCTGGATATTATATTTTGTACCCACTTGTCTTTTGTGATATCTCGCCAGGCTTCTTGGTACAAAGATAGTCACTCCCTGACTGCCTCTAGAGTAGGACAGATGGGCCTCCTTTCAGGAGCATTGGAAGGGTCTGCTGCTAAAGGAATCATGGTCACCCTGGTTTTGTGGACCCCCTCTGCCTCGTAAATGGCATCTACCATTATAAGCTCCCCCTCTGCCTCTGGGGGAAGATTCACCTCGTGCATCCGTAAAAACTCCATGGGATTTTTTAAACCACATTTTTCCCCCCTTTTGATCCTTGGGATAGGGTCTGGAAGGTACAGAAAAATGTACTCCAACAGCACAGAGAGTTTTTCCTTCTTGCTTGCATCTGGTAAGTGTGTCTTTGATTTTTGGTCCAAAGAGTGAGGAACCATCAAAAGGGGCATTGACAAAGGTAGACTTAAAGGATTCTGCAAAATTGCACAAATGCATCCAGGAGTGTCTCCTAAGGGAAACTCCTGAACCTGGCTGCCCTGCTCACTCCATCTGCTGCATAAGAAATCAGCCTCATGGAGGAGTTAACTATGGAGTTTAAAGTAGATAACTGAGAGGTCACTTTGTCTGACACCCCTGCAGCTAGTGAACCTTGCAGAGTATCTCCCAACTTCTTCAGGAGATCTCTTTGTAGCCTAGTGAAGTGCGTAAGGTAGTTTAGCGATCTGAGAGTAAAAGTTGCTGAAGAGAAAATATGCTTCCCATATCTGTCCATCATTTGAGACTCCTTGTTTGGTGGATGTACAGATGAGGACTTTTCAGAGAATTCCTTTTTGGTGGCTGCTGCCACCACCATAGCATATACAGGGACGCCTTTTGTAAGAAAGTCCTTCTCTAATGGAACTGTTATAAATTTATTCGGCCTCTGAGGGACTGGTTCCATTGTGTCTGGTGACTCCCACGCCTTCCGACTAACCAATTCCATTAGTTTATCGAAAAGCAGCCACACCCAGTGGCTAAAGGTTGAGAGCTGAAGGCCTTCAGGTATACTGACTCCTCATTGGAAGGGTTGATGGACTTCCAGCCAACTCTCTGCCTTAGGATTTCTAAGATATATCTTCAGAGGGTGACCGTAGGGACCCTTCCAACTTATCGAGGTCGGTGTCAGAGGTGATTGACTTTTCTGGTTAGTCCAGATGCTTCCTCTTGCATGTTTTCTTCTGAGGATCCTCATCAGAAGGGTATACTGGAGAGGTCTCAGGAGAGTGGGACTCACCCAATGGGGCTGCCTGAGGCCTTGAATCTCTGCTGTCCTGAGGCTGGAGTGGTGCTGAGACAGATGCCAGTGCTTTGGGAAGGAAACTACCTGCACCCTCGTGTAGTGTTCCAGAAGAGGACAGCACAACCCCATTCAGCTCAAAAGCAGGTCCCTCCAAGGATAGCCCCAGTTCTGAAGAAGTAGAAGGAATCCCCGGCTCCAAGGAGACCGGCTCCTAGACAGATGGAGCCGAGCTCACAAACGCCGATGCCCCAAGAGGTAAGCTCAGAACCAAAGAACCTTAGGTCCAAGTGCCCCCCTGGAACCAACTGGGGAGCTTTGGCTCCTAGACACCCCGGATGGGACCGAGAGTCTTGGAGCAGACAACATTTCCAAAATATCCTGGAGAGGTCACAGAACTGAAAGTTCTACAGCAATCGGTACCTGGCATTCTGGCCCCAAAGATCCAGCTTGGGTCGAAGGAAGAATCGGTGTGGTTGAAAGAGTCTTACTCGACTCTGGAACTGGCTAGGTCAGAGCTGAAAATAATTTAGCCAGCGCTGGTGACTTCAGTAGTCTGCGTACCACCCTATCCACATCCTCATCCGATAGGCTTCTAGAAGACCTGGAAGAAAGGGTAGGTGAGCGAGATCTCTCCAATATGGGAGATATTAAGGTAGGGGAAACTGGTAGCAATTCAGTGGACTGGCTCTGTAAGCTAGTCTCTCTCTCTGCTCTGAAGGCTGTGGAGTCAGAGGACTCGACTTGTCCAATTCCAAAAACTCTCTCAGTTCCGAAAGCTGTGGAGCCGAAGAGATAGGTTTCTCTGAAGATATTTTTGGTATTTTTGGTGGTGTTTCTGAAAGACCCAATGAAGACAAGGAAGGAGAGGATATTTTGAGGCTGCTGACAGTCTGTCAGGCATGTTAAAGACTGTAATAAAAACTTCTTTCAGAGCTGGAAGAATAGTGGCAACTGGAGTGGGTTGCAGAAATTCCAGTTGTAATAAATCACAATATTTTTTAAAGACATTGGAATGTCATTATGTTCCCACTGAAATAATTATTTCATCCTACGTATGGTTTCAAAAAAAGAAATTCTTACAAGGGATAGGCAGAAGAAATACTTTCCTCAGAATCAGAGCCAGTCACCTGAGGGGGAAAAAATTGTTCTGTTACAATCATTTCCCTGTTCATTGCACTAGGAAACTTCAGAAAATGAAAAATGAAGAAATCATTTGACTTCTACCAGTAAAACTAGAACAAAAGGAGTCAAGAGCAAAAAAAGCCCTGAACTAAGCCAAGTAAATCATTCTTGTCTAAAGTAACAAACAGGTGAAGATAATTGTTTAACTTTTTCTTCTATTTACAGGAATTTCCAAATAAGCAGACTGACTCCTGTCAGGAATATCATCCCAGAGAACAGGCATCCCAATTCATCTAGGCAGAGAGGCATTCCCTGCTCCTTCCTCCAAGACTGTCAAGAGTGGTTCTCCCATACCTGCCTAGGATACTTCCACAGCCATAGTGGATGTGTATAATCCCTAGAACATGGTGGTTGAAGAGACTACACCAGATGCAACCACGGGCAAAGATAAGTGGCTTGAGGAGCCAGAAATGGACACAGCAGAGTCACCCATTTGTGCCTGAGGCAAATTCTTCATCAGCTGAAGACCAAAGGCTATCTGGACATTTTGTTCTTCTTCTGACCAAAGAACAGAAGAACAGAGGAACTAAAAGGCTGTTCCATGGCAAACCGAACAATGAAGTCTGAA
Source organism: Protopterus annectens (assembly GCF_019279795.1). NCBI lineage: Eukaryota > Metazoa > Chordata > Ceratodontiformes > Protopteridae > Protopterus > Protopterus annectens. The sequence continues at coordinate 1,150,580,242 of NC_056735.1, forward strand.
GTCTGTGTACCACTAACAGTATCAGTAAGTAAAAAGGTAAATATCAAAAAAGTAGTGCTTTCACCATAGAAAACCTTGACAAGCACAACATTTCATTAAAAAACTAATTTAAACAGTACTTTCAGCAGGTCTCACACTAAAGTAAAAAGTAGAACCACAATCTGCTAATTGACTAACAATTCACAGGCAGTCCAAAAACATAAAAATTCCCACATAAAAATAAATATTTTTTGATCCTGTGATTTGATTAGTATTTAAGTTAGTCTTAATTTTGTTATTATATTCCGATGAACACTTTGTACTGTGGTGGTGGTGCTGTGGTAGCGTTGTCTTCTCACAGTAAGATGTTGTCCTGTTCGATTCTCAGTTAAAGCGTCTTCTGTGTGGAGACATGCGTGAATGGGCGTACCTTCGTTGAAGGTTGTACATCAGGGCTGGCAACTCGGTACGTAAAAATCTGCTGCCAATCATTAGCAGACTGGAGTTCTGCTGTGGCGACCCCTAACCGGGAAAAGCCGAAAGATACAGCAGCAGCATATTCTGATGAACACTTTGTTTGGGATGAAAGCTCTCAATAAAATGCTTACCAATTTCACTTTTGGTTGCAGTTCTGTTTATTTTATAGCATTTTATTTTTGAAGGAAGATTATGCATCACACTGCCTGATTTGTCATAGGAGTCTATTCGAGAGATAGGTAAGGCCCCATGTAATGAACTTATCTTACTACCATGTTTTATTTATTTGCTGATAAAAATTTAGATTCCTGGTTCTGGTATTTATAGGAAACCATTTGATTTCTAGAAATACAAGAAATTCAGGACAATTGTGTCCCTAATGGCATGGAAAGCAAGACATAGATCTCCCCTCAGACATCTGTATGATACTAAATAAAGGGACAGTGCTTCCAGTCTTTTCTGGTAGCTTAGTTTTTTTTAAGCCAGTAATCCTTTTCGGTAGGAACCTCTGAGGTCTTTCTAGTCATTTGATATGTCTAGTGAGACACATCCCAAAGGGATCTTTGTATTCCATTTTTGGCATAATCAATACTGAATATAAGGGGACAGTGGCCTTTTTAAATCTGGATGATATTCCTTTGGCAAGTAGCTGTACTTGTGCTCAGAAAAATGACTTTATGACTATCATTGTTGCATAATCATCAAAAGAGTGGGGCTTATCAATCCAAGTTTGAAAGTCCATAGCAACATTCTCATTTTGGAGTGCAATGTTGTCTATGTTGTATGCTGAGGGTGGGGTTGTTTACCAAATGTGACAATATTACCCATTTTAGCATCTAATTTTAGCACATTTTTAACATATTAGGCATTTACAAGGGTAACTGCTTGCTGAAGGGCTTTGGTATCAGATGGATACTTAACAATGACTCCCAGTATATAGTCATTTGCAAATTTGGTAAACCAGAGGACTTGATTCATGGTCTGGAGATCAGAAAAGTAAATCCAGAACAAAAGAGGTCCCAGCACTGAATGCTGTGGGACACCATTGGATACCTTCAAACTCTCTGATAAGGCATCTGCTACCCACACAGTATGGTTTCTGTCTTCTAGCCACTTGTTAACTATTTTATAACACATGTATTTATTTATAGAGAATTTAGTTTGCTAACTATGCTGCATTGGGGATGGTGTCAGATTCTTTGGCCAGATCAAGGCATGCTATGTGGCTAGCATGACCACTGTCAACAGCTTGTGTTAGCCTTTCAAATAAGTTAACCAGATTCATTAGGCAGGATCTACCTTTGACAAAGCCAAACCATTGTGGGTCTAGCTTAGTAAGAGCTTTAATTTCATACTTTTATCAGGTCAGTTATATGTTCCATGGCTTTGCAAATAACACCTGTCAGGTTGATGGACTTATAATTCTCTGGGTCAGTGCTAGGGCCACTATTGTTGAGTGGCATCACTACTGCTATATGTCAAACCTCAGGGACAAAGCTAGTTGTTAAACTTATGTTAAATAGTTTAAGGAGAGGCCCAGCCATGGCTTGTTAAGAACTGTTAATTAAACAACCAGGTATATTGTCAGGTCGCATTAATGAAGAATTCTTCATATTGGAGAGCTCCCTCAATACATGTCCTTTAGTGATGACAGAGGAGGCTGAGACATTCAGAGATAAGTGGTCTTTGGATAGTCAACCTGGAGGTAGAATTCACACTAAATTTGTTTGCTGATATATTGGCAATGTCTACAATGTCTACTCATTCAACATAGGTGGTGTCATTAATTTAGAGTACTGTTGGGTGTTATTTCTCAGTCTCCTAATGTAGCTAAAGAAGGGTTTGTAGTTGTCCTTAACTTCAGATACTAACTTAAGTTTATGGGCTGCTTTAATAGACCTGATAGCATTTTTTAAGCTTTTAGTCAGTTTTCTGGCATTATCCTTTGGGTCTTTGGATTAGCAGTTTAAGTTTTTTTTTTTATTTTATTATAATGTTTATTTATGTTAGTGAATACCAAGGTGATGTTTTCAAATTCCCTATTATATTTAGATCTGGTTGGAACTGTCAGCTCTATACATTTATTTACATGGACATAGAATTCTTTTGTGAAACTATCTGCCACAGGAGCATCTGGGGTGATGATGCTATAAATAAATTTTGAAACTTCATCATAGATTTTATGAGATAAGTACATTTGAAATCCTTGAATTATAACATACTAGTTTATGTGGATTTAGGGGGTCCCTATTATATGAACGAAATACAATATCTTGAAGGGCTGAAAAGTTAAAAATGCCATTCTTCTAAATAGTTATTGTGGGGGGGCTGTGCCCCCACCCACCCACCCACCCACCCCACCTCCTGCTAATTATATATACCAACTCAGAGATCGCACTACAGTAAGGAAAGGGCAAATTTTCTGATCTTCACTGTACTGCGATCTCACAATAGCAATCTTGAAGAACAGCATTTTCAACTTTTCAGCCGTTTGAGATCTAATAGCGACCCGGATTTGGAGACTGAGAAGATAAAAACTTAACCAATGTTTATTTTGCAGACATCCAAACCTATACTCCAGAAATGTAGTTGACTAAGTTTGCTGATGACTGCAAGCCAGATGGTATTATCCACCTTTAAAACTAGTCTTGATGATTGGATGGGCACACACAAATTTACACCGGATTTATAATTTGCAACTCTGATAGACATGGAAGGTGGACACTGTTAAGTGCTTGAAAAAGGTGGTAAGAATTTTTATGTGTGCCTGCTTAAAGGTGTATATGGATAGGCATCTTATGATCTCTGTGACTGCATGCCTATTATTATTCATATGTTCCTATGTCCTATTGGTAGGCACTGGAGCATCAGCCAATCACTTATTCTGGTTGTTCAAACTTTTTCACTCACCCTGGGAATATGTTTATCAGTATAACAGAATACAGTGTGGTGGCATCAGTCTTTTTAGATTTCAGAAACTATAACACTGGCCACAAAGTTCTGTTGTATCCCAGATGTGAAAAGTCATTGTCAATTCTAACTTTACATCTCAAATAAGAGATAGATAGGAAAACAAATGCAAACCTGACACACTTTCTCTTTTTCCTGATATGAAAAAAATTAAAGCTAACTGGTTGTGGCCTAGATCCATTAGAAGGCATGGAAGTGTGAAACCCATGTGCTTTCTGTATACCCAGTTTCTTTTGCAATGACAACCAAGTGTAGTGAGCAGTGTCTCATGCCCCTGTTGAAGTCCAAAAATGTGAAGAATGCTTTGTTGTCCTTGATTCTTACAATCATTGAAACACTTTTGTCTTTATTGAGTAAAGTCCAAGAGAAACAGTCTCTAGTACTTCATCAAGTTGCCACCTAGATTGCCCATAGATTGCCACATCATTGTCTTTCTGGACATTTAGTACAACAACAGACACACAATTTAATAAAAATATGAACCACAACTTCACTGCCTACTGCATACATTTGCTAAATTACCAATAACCGTAAGTGGGATAGAGTTGTCACATTGCACATCCAGAGCTGTACGGCCATGTAACTTCTAGTTTTGATTGGTTGATTTATGATCTTTATTCTTTTAAGTCACTTTGCAAAGTCTCAGTAGCACACTGGAGTGTGGCAAAAAAAGTTTGATGCATCTCATGTTGATTTTTTTTATTTGCACTATGAATTCCTCCTTCCTGAAATTCATTTCCAGTAAGTGGGCTGTAACTAAAGGTAAAGCTATATTATGCACTAATACTTCTGTATTATCTGGGACTTTGGTAGAACTAATATATAGCTCTGCCAATATCCACATATGTGTGGTGGATCTTGATCCTCATGGGTGTCCTAAAACAATCTTCTTAATTTTTCTTGTCATCTCCTTGGCCACTAATGGTATTTACAGAATAATTAATAAAAAAACATGAACAATAGTCATGAACAGAAGAAGTTTCCAAAAGTGATCAAAACTAGTTATTTAAAATAAATTGTCTTTAGAGCTGTAAAGTGGTTTTAGAGCCCATCTTACCCAAACGTATTTTCCTAAAATGTTGTTGCTAATAAAAATTGTTGATGTACATAACTGATGATATGTTACTGTTGTGCATTCTTTGTATTGATTCAAAACTCTCATGAAAATAAAAGCATTAAATGCATAGCTCATGAGAGACCTGCAGTTGTCTGGAAGTATAAGGTATCCATATAATGTAACTTCATTACTGCATATAGTCTCATTCGTTCTCATTGCTTATATTGCAGATACATTCATAAGTGCCTCACCCAAGTAAAAACATTTTGCCATTCTGATGCACTCCTATTATGGTAGTTATCATTACTGAGAAATATACTGTGCAGAAGATTAACTTTCCTTACTAAATCTGTGGGTACTATGTGTTTGTCAAGTGCGGTATTTGAGCTCTGTGACTGAACTACATTTGCTCGGTATGCACTTGAAAGCAAAATCTGAAATAAATAATCCATCATGCTCAAACTGTAGAAATGTCTTTAAAGTAGTATGCCTAATAAAAAGCACTAAATGAAAAAAGTATGTAGTGACATGAAAAGAAAAAGAACTAATGTTATTTTACTCTGTCCACAACAAGGAATTCACGGTCTCTGGAGGACTATGTCTGCTATGAATTTTGAATCAAAGTAAAATTGGAAACCAAAACTGCATACAAAACTACTGTAATTTAACACTGAATGGACCAAAATGTATTGTGCATGCCACTGGAAAAAGCTCTATAGAGGCTGTGGACATTTCCTTATTTAAATAGAAGGACCTTCCATATTCTTGGTATTGGAACAGGTAATACAATGTTTCTGTCATTAAATGAGTTTTCATATTATAGTTATTAAATCAGTCTTGCAGCAATATTCACCTGTTTCAAATATAAGAAAAATTGTTGAATCGTGTATTGGGGTACAGAAAACTTGGGGGTGACTTACATGCTATGTTTTTGACTGTGGGGTCTGCCAGTTGGGTTGGACATTTGCAGCTGTGTAGCTCCCCTAAGCCCTCACTATTCCTTAATGCCATGGATTTATTTGTTATTTCCTGGATTAAATGCCTTTGGGCTGAGGTCACCAGCCTTCGCTATACTGGAGATGGCAGATATTGTGGGAGGGTTGTAAGCCTGGGAGACACACCTCTTGCATGGATATGGCAGCTTTATGGGTTATTCTGTCTTTCACACTTGAAATTTCTATAGCATTTAAAGAGATGGTACACAATAGACCGTGTGATGGATAATCATTCCTCTGTATTTGATGCAAACATGGCCTAATCCCCCTTGTAGACAGCACCTCCAGGTGATCAACAATTTTCACCAGAGATTCGACTACAGACATTGTGCCCAGACATATGACCCCCACCATTCTTTGTGAAGAGAGGTCAGCAAGCTGAACTTTGTCATTCCTCTCCTCCCATATATCAACTTCTACAGGTGATTGAGCCCCTGAATGAACCTAGATCACCTGGGCAAAAGGTGGGGCTTTATCCCTCTATGCCAGTGGAGCTAGCTGGATACTTACATGATACATGGATCTTGATGCTGTAAAACAAAAAAGTAATATGGGGAAAAGGTCAGGTCACATGACAATGATGGGCAAAGTATGATTGGATTATTAAGAGGTAATAAACTGTGGCTGTATACTAAGACTTGTTCCTAGTGTTATAAGTAAACAAAGGATCTTTCTGACAAATCAAAACAGGCTATTCATCTGGAAATCATGTTCAGTTCCATAGGTTACTGTTTTTATATAAGTGAAGGCAGTTTAAAAATTGTGTACCAAAAATATGATGACAGAATAAAGAACTACTATTGTTGATCATCTACGGTGGGTACTCTTGGAATCTTTAAACCTTTAAAGAGCTCTGAAAGGTACAAAAGAGAAGCAACTTTAAAGACAAAACTAAATGTTCTTCAGAAATGATCATGAAGTCAGGCATGAAAGGGGCAGATTAAGTGGTAATGTGAGGAAATATTTCAACACAAGAAAGGTGGATGCATTGCAAAATCTTTTCTGCAGAGGTTTCAGGGAGCAAAAAATTCAAGGTTATATGGGAATCTAGCTGGATGACAAAATAATCAGCTGTTCTGCAATAGGAACAGTACATGACCAGTGTGTGTGTGAGTCTGGTTTTCATCCTGGATTCCTGTCAGTGTTTGCTTTAGTGTCTGATGTTTCTATAGTTTTCTTTTGTTGTGGGTGATGTCTAAGTGATTAAGTATCCACAGTGCACACTGTCAGCTTTGCAGCCCTATTTTTTCGTAAAGATGATCATCACTGTTCCCAGAAACCATGGTCCCAGGTACCAAATACACTTGAAAATGTAAGCATATCGCGTTTATATCATGCTATCGAAAGATGAAAATAGCGAACGCTATTTCATCGAATCTAAAATATCGAAACCACAAAATATCGAACATTCAGAACAGCAAATGTTTTCCCATGGAAAAAATTTGCTATTCCGAAACACATACACACAACACAAGCACACCAAACAAACAGCAATCCACACACATACACTTAAAATCCTACATCTAACCCTACACTAAACTGTACATACGCTACTATCTATCCACGGACCTTAACCCAAACCCTAACCCTAAAGTCTGTCACTTTCACACACTCACCTGACCCACGCCCTAACCCTAAATCACTTAACCTGCCCCTAACCCTAACTCACCTAATCTGCACCCTAACTCTAACTCACCTAACTCGCACCCTAACCCTAACTTCCACACAATCGCACGATTACCTGAACCCGACCCGTAACTTTCCACCACAGCGCTGAAAATAGCGAAGCAACAGCCAATCGAATTCTTTCCCTGGGAAAAAATTCAGTGTTCTGCAGCTTCGCTATTTTTAGCGTTCGCTAAATAGGGGTCAATATTAGAACATTTGAAGTTTTAAAACTTCGATGTTCTGATACAGACCCAGCATATCTACTATAATGAAGCAAGACAAGCACTAATAAAGAGAAGTAATAATAGAGACATACTTGAAGAAATTGTTAGGGTGTCATTATGCATCAAAAACTGTATTGATGTGCACTGCATCCTTTTCATAAAGTCACATCCATATATTCGTTCACATGTGAATCATGCATAATAATTTTGTACTGGCGAATTCTGCATTGCCTTTAAATCTATTTCCCTGTATTTTTATTCTCCTGGAATCACACAGATTTAAAATAATATCACAAGTACTTAAGTGTTGTGTTTTAAGCTGAGATATGCATCAAAGTCATCCTGTGGCTGGAATGTATTTCAGTGTGGTGTGGTGTGCGGACTGAGTAATGTGCTTTTTAAGTTGGGTCTGATCTTCAAACCATTGGCTTATATAGTAGAAGCAGAGCAGCAGAGTGGAGTTTATATATTAGGACTTCCAACAGTCAGGAAAAAATATATGACCTGCCTGTGTGCATTATAGCAGCTGCTTACTGGCTGAAGAAATATGTACTTTCAACTAAATTTGTTACACCCTTAATTCCTCAGGAAGTAATTATTATGTATAATGTTTTATCATGTCAAAAGTCACTTGTACAGGTTTTTAAGGCAAATTATTGCTAAATCCCTTAACTGAGTAATTATGTTTGGTGACCAGAAATAAATCTGTTAACTCCAGCAGACATATAGAGTTATCCAGGGTAAATAGAGAAGTAATACATTGGTAATAAGCCAGTCATTTGACCCTGTCTTTTGTCATGGGTGCCTTAATGATTTATTTCTTAGCATTTCAATATTCTCCATAATAAGCCTATTTATTAGTGTTATTTTAAGTAAAGTAGTGCCATCTCATTTTACTCCTACTCTTAACATACAGTTCCCAAAATAAACTTCTTTGGCAAACTGTAGGCCCCAGACTTGAGCCGTCTTTCCTATTAGTAAAGAGTGGGAGCAGCTCTCATGAGAGTGACCCACTGTCATTTTTCACTCTTTCAGGAAACAGACTGAGCTGTAAATGAAAACAGGCTGAGTGCGCTGGCATTGTACAAAGGCTGCCAAATCTTTTGTTTTGTCTTTCCTAATGCCTTTTCTAATATGACTTGCAGAAAGGCCCATTAACTTAACAATAGTGCCATTTAGATTAAAGCAAGGAAGGCAGAGACCGACTGATTAGTATTTTATCTTTACTGTGCAGTTTATCAATAGAACATGTTATTCACAGGATGATAAAAACGAAGCTATGAAGGACATATCAACCCATTAAATGACACAGCAGACCAAAGTCATTTACGGCAAACCCACCATTGAGCCTTTCATGGGAATTGCACTAATGAATTGCAGACAGAGAAACTGGCAAACCCGCTCTCCTTGGTGGTAATGGAGACTAATGACTTCCCCTCTTTTCATGTTATGTCCAGATATTACTGAGTTAATATAATTTTTCTTCCTCCAGAGCTTCTAATACTTAAAAATATGAAATCAGTATGTTTTCTTCTGTGAGTGCTGCTCAGGGACTGTTTAATATTAATTTAAAAGAAAAACGTTGAAGTACAAATACTTGTCTTTCTTTTGCCATCAGCCCTAACTGTTAACAGTTTATACTGGGTACGTGCTATTCCACTACTGGCCTCAGACTCTAACGTCTACAGAGAATTAAACTTACTTTTCATTATTCTTATTGTGTGAAGCAGACAATAACCAGAGCCGCAATTTATATTACTAATCATAAATAAATGGAGAGATGTAGCTACATCAGTGTGGGTGTTCTTCTGTCTAAATGCTCTCATCACTTCGCAATGCAGAAGGGCATAAACCTCTTTTTGAAAGTAAGCTACATTTGTTTTTAGTAGGTTTTCTAATACTTTGTGTATGAAAGTAGTTCAGTAAATTTTACATTTCCACATATTCCCTGCCTCCCTTTATAGTCTAGCTGGCATAAAATCCCTGATTTTCCCTACTTCCTCTTTATTTTAAATCTAAGCCATGTCCTTTTTTCTCTTTGAAGACTGTTCTTATATAATATAGTATTGTTTGTTACCTGGTGGCCCACCTATGTATGTAAAGTCTTCTTCATACAGTGTAAATTCCTTTAATTTTATATATGCACAACTGATCAGTAAGTTTATAGTATGGTATGTATTAGAGAGTTATCTTACTGTGTGTTGTATTCTGGACATCCCCCAATCTCCACTGAAAAATGCCATCTGGCTAGTTGAATTGCACTGCTAATCCTCCAAGAGAAATAATTAAATCAATCAATCAGTAAATATTTGAATTTCAATATAATTTTACAATTGACAATATAAGTTCTTACGTATTGGAGATATAGGAATGAATTTAGCATATTGTTTTATTGGCTTTTTAGTAAATAATACCTTTTAAACTCTCATGCTACAAGTGGGAATCCAAACATTATAATGCATGTTTATATTACCTCATGTTTGTAAACATTTTTATGGTGTATGTAATACTTTGTGGAGCTTTTCTTCCCGGGCCTCTGCTGAAAAAGGGTGCAAGCTCAGTCAGACATTCCCGGTCAACAAATGTCAACTATAATAAATAAATAAATAAATAATGTTTTAATCGGGTACAGGACAAATCACAGATTTACAAAATTTCCAGTCCTAGGTGACTGGCCAAATATGGAAAAATCACAGTTTAATACTAAGGAGTAACTTTTTGTCCACAGTCCTATAATTTCATGTGAGCACAGGGTGTACACAGTCCTACAATTTCATGTGAGCACAGGGTGTACACAGTCCTATAATTTCATGTGAGCACAGGGTGTACACAGTCCTACAATTTCATGTGAGCACAGGGTGTACACAGTCCTACAATTTCATGTGAGCACAGGGTCTACACAGTCCTATAATTTCATGTGAGCACAGGGTGTATACAGTCGTATAATTTCATGTGAGCACAGGGTCTACACAGTCCTATAATTTCATGTGAGAACAGGGTGTATACAGTCTTATAATTTTATGTGAGCACAAGGTGTACACAGTCCTATAATTTCATGTGAGCACAGGGTCTACACAGTCCTATAATTTAATGTGAGCACAGGGTGTATACAGTCCTATAATTTCATGTGAGCACAGGGTGTATATAGTCCTATAATTTCATGTGAGCACAGGGTGTATACAGTCCTATAATTTTATGTGAGCACAAGGTGTACACAGTCCTATAATTTCATGTGAGCACAGGGTCTACACAGTCTTATAATTTCATGCGAGCACAGGGTATATACAGTCCTATAATTTCATGTGAGCACAGGGTGTATACAGTCCTATAATTTCATGTGAGCACAGGGTGTATACAGTCCTATAATTTCATGTGAGCACAGGGTGTACACAGTCCTATAATTTCATGTGAGCACAGGGTGTATATAGACCTATAATTTCATGTGGGCATAGGGTCTACACAGTCCTATAATTTCATGTGAGCACAGGGTGTATACAGTCCTATAATTTCATGTGGGCATAGGGTTTACACAGTCCTATAATTCCATGTGAGCACAGGGTGTATATAGTCCTATAATTTCATGTGAGCACAGGGTGTATACAGTCCTATAATGTTATGTGAGCACAAGGTGTACACAGTCCTATAATTTCATGTGAGCACAGGGTCTACACAGTCCTATAATTTCATGTGAGCACAGGGTATATACAGTCCTATAATTTCATGTGAGCACAGGGTATATACAGTCCTATAATTTCATGTGAGCACAGGGTGTATACAGTCCTATAATTTCATGTGAGCACAGGGTGTACACAGTCCTATAATTTCATGTGAGCACAGGGTGTACACAGTCCTATAATTTCATGTGAGCACAGGGTGTACACAGTCCTATAATTTCATGTGAGCACAGGGTGTATACAGTCCTATAATTTCATGTGAGCACAGGGTGTATACAGTCCTATAATTTCATGCGAGCACAGGGTGTACACAGTCCTATAATTTCATGTGAGCACAGGGTGTATACAGTCCTATAATTTCATGTGGGCATAGGGTCTACACAGTCCTATAATTTCATGTGAGCACAGGGTGTACACAGTCCTATAATTTCATGTGAGCACAGGGTGTATACAGTCCTATAATTTCATGTGAGCACAGGGTGTATACAGTCCTATAATTTCAGGTGAGCACAGGGTCTACACAGTCCTATAATTTCATGTGAGCACAGGGTCTACACAGTCCTATAATTTCATGTGAGCACAGGGTGTATACAGTCCTATAATTTCATGTGAGCACAGGGTCTACACAGTCCTATAATTTCATGTGAGCACAGGGTGTACACAGTCCTATAATTTCATGTGAGCACAAGGTGTATACAGTCCTATAATTTCATATGAGCACAGGGTGTACATAGTCCTATAATTTAATGTGAGCACAGGGTGTATACAGTCCTATAATTTCATGTGAGCACAGGGTGTACACAGTCCTATAATTTCATGTGAGCACAGGGTGTACACAGTCCTATAATTTCATGTTAGCACAGGGTGTATACAGTCCTATAATTTCATGTGAGCACAGGGTGTACACAGTCCTATAATTTCATGTGAGCACAGGGTGTATACAGTCCTATAATTTCATGTGAGCACAGGGTGTACACAGTCCTATAATTTCATGTGACACAGGGTGTACACAGTCCTATAATTTCATGTGAGCACAGGGTGTATACAGTCCTATAATTTCATGTGAGCACAGGGTGTACACAGTCCTATAATTTCATGTGACACAGGGTGTACACAGTCCTATAATTTCATGTGAGCACAGGGTGTATACAGTCCTATAACTTCATGTGAGCACAGAGTGTGCACAGTCCTATAATTTCATGTGACACAGGGTGTACACAGTCCTATAATTTCATGTGAACACAGGGTGTATACAGTCCTATAATTTCATGTGAGCACAGGGTGTACACAGTCCTATAATTTCATGTGAGCACAGGGTGTACACAGTCCTATAATTTCATGTGAGCACAGGGTGTACACAGTCCTATAATTTCATGTGAGCACAGGGTGCACACAGTCCTATAATTTCATGTGAGCATAGGGTCTACACAGTCCTATAATTACAATTGAGCACAGGGTGTATACAGTCCTATAATTTCATGTGACACAGGGTGTATACAGTCCTATAATTTCATGTGAGCACAGGGTGTATATAGTCCTATAATTTCATGTGAGCACAGGGTGTATACAGTCCTATAATTTTATGTGAGCACAAGGTGTACACAGTCCTATAATTTCATGTGAGCACAGGGTCTACACAGTCTTATAATTTCATGCGAGCACAGGGTATATACAGTCCTATAATTTCATGTGAGCACAGGGTGTATACAGTCCTATAATTTCATGTGAGCACAGGGTGTATACAGTCCTATAATTTCATGTGAGCACAGGGTGTACACAGTCCTATAATTTCATGTGAGCACAGGGTGTATATAGTCCTATAATTTCATGTGGGCATAGGGTCTACACAGTCCTATAATTTCATGTGAGCACAGGGTGTATACAGTCCTATAATTTCATGTGGGCATAGGGTTTACACAGTCCTATAATTCCATGTGAGCACAGGGTGTATATAGTCCTATAATTTCATGTGAGCACAGGGTGTATACAGTCCTATAATGTTATGTGAGCACAAGGTGTGCACAGTCCTATAATTTCATGTGAGCACAGGGTCTACACAGTCCTATAATTTCATGTGAGCACAGGGTATATACAGTCCTATAATTTCATGTGAGCACAGGGTATATACAGTCCTATAATTTCATGTGAGCACAGGGTGTATACAGTCCTATAATTTCATGTGAGCACAGGGTGTACACAGTCCTATAATTTCATGTGAGCACAGGGTGTACACAGTCCTATAATTTCATGTGAGCACAGGGTGTACACAGTCCTATAATTTCATGTGAGCACAGGGTGTATACAGTCCTATAATTTCATGTGAGCACAGGGTGTATACAGTCCTATAATTTCATGCGAGCACAGGGTGTACACAGTCCTATAATTTCATGTGAGCACAGGGTGTATACAGTCCTATAATTTCATGTGGGCATAGGGTCTACACAGTCCTATAATTTCATGTGAGCACAGGGTGTACACAGTCCTATAATTTCATGTGAGCACAGGGTGTATACAGTCCTATAATTTCATGTGAGCACAGGGTGTATACAGTCCTATAATTTCAGGTGAGCACAGGGTCTACACAGTCCTATAATTTCATGTGAGCACAGGGTCTACACAGTCCTATAATTTCATGTGAGCACAGGGTGTATACAGTCCTATAATTTCATGTGAGCACAGGGTCTACACAGTCCTATAATTTCATGTGAGCACAGGGTGTACACAGTCCTATAATTTCATGTGAGCACAAGGTGTATACAGTCCTATAATTTCATATGAGCACAGGGTGTACATAGTCCTATAATTTAATGTGAGCACAGGGTGTATACAGTCCTATAATTTCATGTGAGCACAGGGTGTACACAGTCCTATAATTTCATGTGAGCACAGGGTGTACACAGTCCTATAATTTCATGTTAGCACAGGGTGTATACAGTCCTATAATTTCATGTGAGCACAGGGTGTACACAGTCCTATAATTTCATGTGAGCACAGGGTGTATACAGTCCTATAATTTCATGTGAGCACAGGGTGTACACAGTCCTATAATTTCATGTGATACAGGGTGTACACAGTCCTATAATTTCATGTGAGCACAGGGTGTATACAGTCCTATAATTTCATGTGAGCACAGGGTGTACACAGTCCTATAATTTCATGTGACACAGGGTGTACACAGTCCTATAATTTCATGTGAGCACAGGGTGTATACAGTCCTATAACTTCATGTGAGCACAGAGTGTGCACAGTCCTATAATTTCATGTGACACAGGGTGTACACAGTCCTATAATTTCATGTGAACACAGGGTGTATACAGTCCTATAATTTCATGTGAGCACAGGGTGTACACAGTCCTATAATTTCATGTGAGCACAGAGTGTACACAGTCCTATAATTTCATGTGAGCACAGGGTGTACACAGTCCTATAATTTCATGTGAGCACAGGGTGTACACAGTCCTATAATTTCATGTGAGCATAGGGTCTACACAGTCCTATAATTACAATTGAGCACAGGGTGTATACAGTCCTATAATTTCATGTGACACAGGGTGTATACAGTCCTATAATTTCATGTGAGCACAGGGTGTATATAGTCCTATAATTTCATGTGAGCACAGGGTGTATACAGTCCTATAATTTTATGTGAGCACAAGGTGTACACAGTCCTATAATTTCATGTGAGCACAGGGTCTACACAGTCTTATAATTTCATGCGAGCACAGGGTATATACAGTCCTATAATTTCATGTGAGCACAGGGTGTATACAGTCCTATAATTTCATGTGAGCACAGGGTGTATACAGTCCTATAATTTCATGTGAGCACAGGGTGTACACAGTCCTATATTTTCATGTGAGCACAGGGTGTATATAGTCCTATAATTTCATGTGGGCATAGGGTCTACACAGTCCTATAATTTCATGTGAGCACAGGGTGTATACAGTCCTATAATTTCATGTGGGCATAGGGTTTACACAGTCCTATAATTCCATGTGAGCACAGGGTGTATATAGTCCTATAATTTCATGTGAGCACAGGGTGTATACAGTCCTATAATGTTATGTGAGCACAAGGTGTACACAGTCCTATAATTTCATGTGAGCACAGGGTCTACACAGTCCTATAATTTCATGTGAGCACAGGGTATATACAGTCCTATAATTTCATGTGAGCACAGGGTATATACAGTCCTATGATTTCATGTGAGCACAGGGTGTATACAGTCCTATAATTTAATGTGAGCACAGGGTGTATACAGTCCTATAATTTCATGTGAGCACAGGGTGTATATAGTCCTATAATTTCATGTGAGCACAGGGTGTATACAGTCCTATAATTTTATGTGAGCACAAGGTGTACACAGTCCTATAATTTCATGTGAGCACAGGGTCTACACAGTCTTATAATTTCATGCGAGCACAGGGTATATACAGTCCTATAATTTCATGTGAGCACAGGGTGTATACAGTCCTATAATTTCATGTGAGCACAGGGTGTATACAGTCCTATAATTTCATGTGAGCACAGGGTGTACACAGTCCTATAATTTCATGTGAGCACAGGGTGTATATAGTCCTATAATTTCATGTGGGCATAGGGTCTACACAGTCCTATAATTTCATGTGAGCACAGGGTGTATACAGTCCTATAATTTCATGTGGGCATAGGGTTTACACAGTCCTATAATTCCATGTGAGCACAGGGTGTATATAGTCCTATAATTTCATGTGAGCACAGGGTGTATACAGTCCTATAATGTTATGTGAGCACAAGGTGTACACAGTCCTATAATTTCATGTGAGCACAGGGTCTACACAGTCCTATAATTTCATGTGAGCACAGGGTATATACAGTCCTATAATTTCATGTGAGCACAGGGTATATACAGTCCTATAATTTCATGTGAGCACAGGGTGTATACAGTCCTATAATTTCATGTGAGCACAGGGTGTACACAGTCCTATAATTTCATGTGAGCACAGGGTGTACACAGTCCTATAATTTCATGTGAGCACAGGGTGTACACAGTCCTATAATTTCATGTGAGCACAGGGTGTATACAGTCCTATAATTTCATGTGAGCACAGGGTGTATACAGTCCTATAATTTCATGCGAGCACAGGGTGTACACAGTCCTATAATTTCATGTGAGCACAGGGTGTATACAGTCCCATAATTTCATGTGGGCATAGGGTCTACACAGTCCTATAATTTCATGTGAGCACAGGGTGTACACAGTCCTATAATTTCATGTGAGCACAGGGTGTATACAGTCCTATAATTTCATGTGAGCACAGGGTGTATACAGTCCTATAATTTCATGTGAGCACAGGGTCTACACAGTCCTATAATTTCATGTGAGCACAGGGTCTACACAGTCCTATAATTTCATGTGAGCACAGGGTGTATACAGTCCTATAATTTCATGTGAGCACAGGGTCTACACAGTCCTATAATTTCATGTGAGCACAGGGTGTACACAGTCCTATAATTTCATGTGAGCACAAGGTGTATACAGTCCTATAATTTCATATGAGCACAGGGTGTACATAGTCCTATAATTTAATGTGAGCACAGGGTGTATACAGTCCTATAATTTCATGTGAGCACAGGGTGTACACAGTCCTATAATTTCATGTGAGCAGAGGGTGTACACAGTCCTATAATTTCATGTTAGCACAGGGTGTATACAGTCCTATAATTTCATGTGAGCACAGGGTGTACACAGTCCTATAATTTCATGTGAGCACAGGGTGTATACAGTCCTATAATTTCATATGAGCACAGGGTGTACACAGTCCTATAATTTCATGTGACACAGGGTGTACACAGTCCTATAATTTCATGTGAGCACAGGGTGTATACAGTCCTATAATTTCATGTGAGCACAGGGTGTACACAGTCCTATAATTTCATGTGACACAGGGTGTACACAGTCCTATAATTTCATGTGAGCACAGGGTGTATACAGTCCTATAACTTCATGTGAGCACAGGGTGTGCACAGTCCTATAATTTCATGTGACACAGGGTGTACACAGTCCTATAATTTCATGTGAACACAGGGTGTATACAGTCCTATAATTTCATGTGAGCACAGGGTGTACACAGTCCTATAATTTCATGTGAGCACAGGGTGTACACAGTCCTATAATTTCATGTGAGCACAGGGTGTACACAGTCCTACAATTTCATGTGAGCACAGGGTGTACACAGTCCTATAATTTCATGTGAGCATAGGGTCTACACAGTCCTATAATTACAATTGAGCACAGGGTGTATACAGTCCTATAATTTCATGTGACACAGGGTGTATACAGTCCTATAATTTCATGTGAGCACAGGGTGTATATAGTCCTGTAATTTCATGTGAGCACAGGGTGTATACAGTCCTATAATTTTATGTGAGCACAAGGTGTACACAGTCCTATAATTTCATGTGAGCACAGGGTCTACACAGTCTTATAATTTCATGCGAGCACAGGCTATATACAGTCCTATAATTTCATGTGAGCACAGGGTGTATACAGTCCTATAATTTCATGTGAGCACAGGGTGTATACAGTCCTATAATTTCATGTGAGCACAGGGTGTACACAGTCCTATAATTTCATGTGAGCACAGGGTGTATATAGTCCTATAATTTCATGTGGGCATAGGGTCTACACAGTCCTATAATTTCATGTGAGCACAGGGTGTATACAGTCCTATAATTTCATGTGGGCATAGGGTTTACACAGTCCTATAATTCCATGTGAGCACAGGGTGTATATAGTCCTATAATTTCATGTGAGCACAGGGTGTATACAGTCCTATAATGTTATGTGAGCACAAGGTGTACACAGTCCTATAATTTCATGTGAGCACAGGGTCTACACAGTCCTATAATTTCATGTGAGCACAGGGTATATACAGTCCTATAATTTCATGTGAGCACAGGGTATATACGGTCCTATAATTTCATGTGAGCACAGGGTGTATACAATCCTATAATTTAATGTGAGCACAGGGTGTATACAGTCCTATAATTTCATGTGAGCACAGGGTGTATATAGTCCTATAATTTCATGTGAGCACAGGGTGTATACAGTCCTATAATTTTATGTGAGCACAAGGTGTACACAGTCCTATAATTTCATGTGAGCACAGGGTCTACACAGTCTTATAATTTCATGCGAGCACAGGGTATATACAGTCCTATAATTTCATGTGAGCACAGGGTGTATACAGTCCTATAATTTCATGTGAGCACAGGGTGTATACAGTCCTATAATTTCATGTGAGCACAGGGTGTACACAGTCCTATAATTTCATGTGAGCACAGGGTGTATATAGTCCTATAATTTCATGTGGGCATAGGGTCTACACAGTCCTATAATTTCATGTGAGCACAGGGTGTATACAGTCCTATAATTTCATGTGGGCATAGGGTTTACACAGTCCTATAATTCCATGTGAGCACAGGGTGTATATAGTCCTATAATTTCATGTGAGCACAGGGTGTATACAGTCCTATAATGTTATGTGAGCACAAGGTGTACACAGTCCTATAATTTCATGTGAGCACAGGGTCTACACAGTCCTATAATTGCATGTGAGCACAGGGTATATACAGTCCTATAATTTCATGTGAGCACAGGGTATATACAGTCCTATAATTTCATGTGAGCACAGGGTGTATACAGTCCTATAATTTCATGTGAGCACAGGGTGTACACAGTCCTATAATTTCATGTGAGCACAGGGTGTACACAGTCCTATAATTTCATGTGAGCACAGGGTGTACACAGTCCTATAATTTCATGTGAGCACAGGGTGTATACAGTCCTATAATTTCATGTGAGCACAGGGTGTATACAGTTCTATAATTTCATGCGAGCACAGGGTGTACACAGTCCTATAATTTCATGTGAGCACAGGGTGTATACAGTCCTATAATTTCATGTGGGCATAGGGTCTACACAGTCCTATAATTTCATGTGAGCACAGGGTGTACACAGTCCTATAATTTCATGTGAGCACAGGGTGTATACAGTCCTATAATTTCATGTGAGCACAGGGTGTATACAGTCCTATAATTTCATGTGAGCACAGGGTCTACACAGTCCTATAATTTCATGTGAGCACAGGGTCTACACAGTCCTATAATTTCATGTGAGCACAGGGTGTATACAGTCCTATAATTTCATGTGAGCACAGGGTCTACACAGTCCTATAATTTCATGTGAGCACAGGGTGTACACAGTCCTATAATTTCATGTGAGCACAAGGTGTATACAGTCCTATAATTTCATATGAGCACAGGGTGTACATAGTCCTATAATTTAATGTGAGCACAGGGTGTATACAGTCCTATAATTTCATGTGAGCACAGGGT
The DNA here is from genome assembly GCF_019279795.1 of Protopterus annectens. NCBI lineage: Eukaryota > Metazoa > Chordata > Ceratodontiformes > Protopteridae > Protopterus > Protopterus annectens. The sequence continues at coordinate 1,150,599,665 of NC_056735.1, forward strand.
GTACACAGTCCTATAATTTCATGTGAGCACAGGGTGTACACAGTCCTATAATTTCATGTTAGCACAGGGTGTATACAGTCCTATAATTTCATGTGAGCACAGGGTGTACACAGTCCTATAATTTCATGTGAGCACAGGGTGTATACAGTCCTATAATTTCATGTGAGCACAGGGTGTACACAGTCCTATAATTTCATGTGACACAGGGTGTACACAGTCCTATAATTTCATGTCAGCACAGGGTGTATACAGTCCTATAATTTCATGTGAGCACAGGGTGTACACAGTCCTATAATTTCATTTGACACAGGGTGTACACAGTCCTATAATTTCATGTGAGCACAGGGTGTACACAGTCCTATAACTTCATGTGAGCACAGGGTGTACACAGTCCTATAATTTCATGTGAGCACAGGGTGTATACAGTCCTATAATTTCATGTGAGCACAGGGTGTACACAGTCCTATAATTTCATGTGAGCACAGGGTGTATACAGTCCTATAATTTCATGTGAGCACAGGGTGTGCACAGTCCTATAATTTCATGTGACACAGGGTGTACACAGTCCTATAATTTCATGTGAACACAGGGTGTATACAGTCCTATAATTTCATGTGAGCACAGGGTGTACACAGTCCTATAATTTCATGTGAGCACAGGGTGTACACAGTCCTATAATTTCATGTGAGCACAGGGTGTACACAGTCCTATAATTTCATGTGAGCACAGGGTGTACACAGTCCTATAATTTCATGTGAGCATAGGGTCTACACAGTCCTATAATTACAATTGAGCACAGGGTGTATACAGTCCTATAATTTCATGTGACACAGGGTGTATACACTCCTATAATTTCATGTGAGCACAGGGTGTACACAGTCCTATAATTTCATGTGAGCACAGGGTGTACACAGTCCTATAATTTCATGTGAGCACAGGGTGTACACAGTCCTATAATTTCATGTGAGCACAGGGTGTATACAGTCCTATAATTTCATGTGAGCACAGGGTGTACCCAGTCCTATAATTTCATGTGAGCACAGGGTGTACACAGTCCTATAATTTCATGTGAGCACAGGGTGTACACAGTCCTATAATTTCATGTGAGCACAGGGTATACACAGTCTTATAATTTCATGTGAGCACAGGGTGTACACAGTCCTATAATTTCATGTGAGCACAGGGTTTACACAGTCCTATAATTTCATGTGAGCACAGAGTGTACACAGTCCTATAATTTCATGTGAGCACAGGGTGTATACAGTCCTATAATTTCATGTGACACAGGGTGTACACAGTCCTATAATTTCATGTGAGCACAGGGTGTATACAGTCCTATAACTTCATGTGAGCACAGGGTGTGCACAGTCCTATAATTTCATGTGACACAGGGTGTACACAGTCCTATAATTTCATGTGAACACAGGGTGTATACAGTCCTATAATTTCATGTGAGCACAGGGTGTACACAGTCCTATAATTTCATGTGAGCACAGGGTGTACACAGTCCTATAATTTCATGTGAGCACAGGGTGTACACAGTCCTATAATTTCATGTGAGCACAGGGTGTACACAGTCCTATAATTTCATGTGAGCATAGGGTCTACACAGTCCTATAATTACAATTGAGCACAGGGTGTATACAGTCCTATAATTTCATGTGACACAGGGTGTATACAGTCCTATAATTTCATGTGAGCACAGGGTGTATATAGTCCTGTAATTTCATGTGAGCACAGGGTGTATACAGTCCTATAATTTTATGTGAGCACAAGGTGTACACAGTCCTATAATTTCATGTGAGCACAGGGTCTACACAGTCTTATAATTTCATGCGAGCACAGGCTATATACAGTCCTATAATTTCATGTGAGCACAGGGTGTATACAGTCCTATAATTTCATGTGAGCACAGGGTGTATACAGTCCTATAATTTCATGTGAGCACAGGGTGTACACAGTCCTATAATTTCATGTGAGCACAGGGTGTATATAGTCCTATAATTTCATGTGGGCATAGGGTCTACACAGTCCTATAATTTCATGTGAGCACAGGGTGTATACAGTCCTATAATTTCATGTGGGCATAGGGTTTACACAGTCCTATAATTCCATGTGAGCACAGGGTGTATATAGTCCTATAATTTCATGTGAGCACAGGGTGTATACAGTCCTATAATGTTATGTGAGCACAAGGTGTACACAGTCCTATAATTTCATGTGAGCACAGGGTCTACACAGTCCTATAATTTCATGTGAGCACAGGGTATATACAGTCCTATAATTTCATGTGAGCACAGGGTATATACAGTCCTATAATTTCATGTGAGCACAGGGTGTATACAATCCTATAATTTAATGTGAGCACAGGGTGTATACAGTCCTATAATTTCATGTGAGCACAGGGTCTACACAGTCCTATAATTTCATGTGAGCACAGGGTGTATACAGTCCTATAATTTCATGTGAGCACAGGGTCTACACAGTCCTATAATTTCATGTGAGCACAGGGTGTACACAGTCCTATAATTTCATGTGAGCACAAGGTGTATACAGTCCTATAATTTCATATGAGCACAGGGTGTACATAGTCCTATAATTTAATGTGAGCACAGGGTGTATACAGTCCTATAATTTCATGTGAGCACAGGGTGTACACAGTCCTATAATTTCATGTGAGCAGAGGGTGTACACAGTCCTATAATTTCATGTTAGCACAGGGTGTATACAGTCCTATAATTTCATGTGAGCACAGGGTGTACACAGTCCTATAATTTCATGTGAGCACAGGGTGTATACAGTCCTATAATTTCATGTGAGCACAGGGTGTACACAGTCCTATAATTTCATGTGACACAGGGTGTACACAGTCCTATAATTTCATGTGAGCACAGGGTGTATACAGTCCTATAATTTCATGTGAGCACAGGGTGTACACAGTCCTATAATTTCATGTGACACAGGGTGTACACAGTCCTATAATTTCATGTGAGCACAGGGTGTATACAGTCCTATAACTTCATGTGAGCACAGGGTGTGCACAGTCCTATAATTTCATGTGACACAGGGTGTACACAGTCCTATAATTTCATGTGAACACAGGGTGTATACAGTCCTATAATTTCATGTGAGCACAGGGTGTACACAGTCCTATAATTTCATGTGAGCACAGGGTGTACACAGTCCTATAATTTCATGTGAGCACAGGGTGTACACAGTCCTATAATTTCATGTGAGCACAGGGTGTACACAGTCCTATAATTTCATGTGAGCATAGGGTCTACACAGTCCTATAATTACAATTGAGCACAGGGTGTATACAGTCCTATAATTTCATGTGACACAGGGTGTATACAGTCCTATAATTTCATGTGAGCACAGGGTGTATATAGTCCTGTAATTTCATGTGAGCACAGGGTGTATACAGTCCTATAATTTTATGTGAGCACAAGGTGTACACAGTCCTATAATTTCATGTGAGCACAGGGTCTACACAGTCTTATAATTTCATGCGAGCACAGGCTATATACAGTCCTATAATTTCATGTGAGCACAGGGTGTATACAGTCCTATAATTTCATGTGAGCACAGGGTGTATACAGTCCTATAATTTCATGTGAGCACAGGGTGTACACAGTCCTATAATTTCATGTGAGCACAGGGTGTATATAGTCCTATAATTTCATGTGGGCATAGGGTCTACACAGTCCTATAATTTCATGTGAGCACAGGGTGTATACAGTCCTATAATTTCATGTGGGCATAGGGTTTACACAGTCCTATAATTCCATGTGAGCACAGGGTGTATATAGTCCTATAATTTCATGTGAGCACAGGGTGTATACAGTCCTATAATGTTATGTGAGCACAAGGTGTACACAGTCCTATAATTTCATGTGAGCACAGGGTCTACACAGTCCTATAATTTCATGTGAGCACAGGGTATATACAGTCCTATAATTTCATGTGAGCACAGGGTATATACGGTCCTATAATTTCATGTGAGCACAGGGTGTATACAATCCTATAATTTAATGTGAGCACAGGGTGTATACAGTCCTATAATTTCATGTGAGCACAGGGTGTATATAGTCCTATAATTTCATGTGAGCACAGGGTGTATACAGTCCTATAATTTTATGTGAGCACAAGGTGTACACAGTCCTATAATTTCATGTGAGCACAGGGTCTACACAGTCTTATAATTTCATGCGAGCACAGGGTATATACAGTCCTATAATTTCATGTGAGCACAGGGTGTATACAGTCCTATAATTTCATGTGAGCACAGGGTGTATACAGTCCTATAATTTCATGTGAGCACAGGGTGTACACAGTCCTATAATTTCATGTGAGCACAGGGTGTATATAGTCCTATAATTTCATGTGGGCATAGGGTCTACACAGTCCTATAATTTCATGTGAGCACAGGGTGTATACAGTCCTATAATTTCATGTGGGCATAGGGTTTACACAGTCCTATAATTCCATGTGAGCACAGGGTGTATATAGTCCTATAATTTCATGTGAGCACAGGGTGTATACAGTCCTATAATGTTATGTGAGCACAAGGTGTACACAGTCCTATAATTTCATGTGAGCACAGGGTCTACACAGTCCTATAATTTCATGTGAGCACAGGGTATATACAGTCCTATAATTTCATGTGAGCACAGGGTATATACAGTCCTATAATTTCATGTGAGCACAGGGTGTATACAGTCCTATAATTTCATGTGAGCACAGGGTGTACACAGTCCTATAATTTCATGTGAGCACAGGGTGTACACAGTCCTATAATTTCATGTGAGCACAGGGTGTACACAGTCCTATAATTTCATGTGAGCACAGGGTGTATACAGTCCTATAATTTCATGTGAGCACAGGGTGTATACAGTCCTATAATTTCATGTGAGCACAGGGTGTACACAGTCCTATAATTTAATGTGAGCACAGGGTGTATACAGTCCTATAATTTCATGTGGGCATAGGGTCTACACAGTCCTATAATTTCATGTGAGCACAGGGTGTACACAGTCCTATAATTTCATGTGAGCACAGGGTGTATACAGTCCTATAATTTCATGTGAGCACAGGGTGTATACAGTCCTATAATTTCATGTGAGCACAGGGTCTACACAGTCCTATAATTTCATGTGAGCACAGGGTCTACACAGTCCTATAATTTCATGTGAGCACAGGGTGTATACAGTCCTATAATTTCATGTGAGCACAGGGTCTACACAGTCCTATAATTTCATGTGAGCACAGGGTGTACACAGTCCTATAATTTCATGTGAGCACAAGGTGTATACAGTCCTATAATTTCATATGAGCACAGGGTGTACATAGTCCTATAATTTAATGTGAGCACAGGGTGTATACAGTCCTATAATTTCATGTGAGCACAGGGTGTACACAGTCCTATAATTTCATGTGAGCACAGGGTGTACACAGTCCTATAATTTCATGTTAGCACAGGGTGTATACAGTCCTATAATTTCATGTGAGCACAGGGTGTACACAGTCCTATAATTTCATGTGAGCACAGGGTGTATACAGTCCTATAATTTCATGTGAGCACAGGGTGTACACAGTCCTATAATTTCATGTGACACAGGGTGTACACAGTCCTATAATTTCATGTCAGCACAGGGTGTATACAGTCCTATAATTTCATGTGAGCACAGGGTGTACACAGTCCTATAATTTCATGTGACACAGGGTGTACACAGTCCTTTAATTTCATTTGAGCACAGGGTGTATACAGTCCTATAACTTCATGTGAGCACAGGGTGTACACAGTCCTATAATTTCATGTGAGCACAGGGTGTATACAGTCCTATAATTTCATGTGAGCACAGGGTGTACACAGTCCTATAATTTCATGTGAGCACAGGGTGTATACAGTCCTATAATTTCATGTGAGCACAGGGTGTGCACAGTCCTATAATTTCATGTGACACAGGGTGTACACAGTCCTATAATTTCATGTGAACACAGGGTGTATACAGTCCTATAATTTCATGTGAGCACAGGGTGTACACAGTCCTATAATTTCATGTGAGCACAGGGTGTACACAGTCCTATAATTTCATGTGAGCACAGGGTGTACACAGTCCTATAATTTCATGTGAGCACAGGGTGTACACAGTCCTATAATTTCATGTGAGCACAGGGTGTATACAGTCCTATAATTTCATGTGACACAGGGTGTATACACTCCTATAATTTCATGTGAGCACAGGGTGTACACAGTCCTATAATTTCATGTGAGCACAGGGTGTACACAGTCCTATAATTTCATGTGAGCACAGGGTGTACACAGTCCTATAATTTCATGTGAGCACAGGGTGTATACAGTCCTATAATTTCATGTGAGCACAGGGTGTACCCAGTCCTATAATTTCATGTGAGCACAGGGTGTACACAGTCCTATAATTTCATGTGAGCACAGGGTGTACACAGTCCTATAATTTCATGTGAGCACAGGGTGTACACAGTCCTATAATTTCATGTGAGCACAGGGTTTACACAGTCCTATAATTTCATGTGAGCACAGAGTGTACACAGTCCTATAATTTCATGTGAGCACAGGGTGTATACAGTCCTATAATTTCATGTGACACAGGGTGTACACAGTCCTATAATTTCATGTGAGCACAGGGTGTATACAGTCCTATAACTTCATGTGAGCACAGGGTGTGCACAGTCCTATAATTTCATGTGACACAGGGTGTACACAGTCCTATAATTTCATGTGAACACAGGGTGTATACAGTCCTATAATTTCATGTGAGCACAGGGTGTACACAGTCCTATAATTTCATGTGAGCACAGGGTGTACACAGTCCTATAATTTCATGTGAGCACAGGGTGTACACAGTCCTATAATTTCATGTGAGCACAGGGTGTACACAGTCCTATAATTTCATGTGAGCATAGGGTCTACACAGTCCTATAATTACAATTGAGCACAGGGTGTATACAGTCCTATAATTTCATGTGACACAGGGTGTATACAGTCCTATAATTTCATGTGAGCACAGGGTGTATATAGTCCTGTAATTTCATGTGAGCACAGGGTGTACACAGTCCTATAATTTCATGTGAGCACAGGGTCTACACAGTCTTATAATTTCATGCGAGCACAGGCTATATACAGTCCTATAATTTCATGTGAGCACAGGGTGTATACAGTCCTATAATTTCATGTGAGCACAGGGTGTATACAGTCCTATAATTTCATGTGAGCACAGGGTGTACACAGTCCTATAATTTCATGTGAGCACAGGGTGTATATAGTCCTATAATTTCATGTGGGCATAGGGTCTACACAGTCCTATAATTTCATGTGAGCACAGGGTGTATACAGTCCTATAATTTCATGTGAGCACAAGGTGTACACAGTCCTATAATTTCATGTGAGCACAGGGTCTACACAGTCCTATAATTTCATGTGAGCACAGGGTATATACAGTCCTATAATTTCATGTGAGCACAGGGTATATACAGTCCTATAATTTCATGTGAGCACAGGGTGTATACAATCCTATAATTTAATGTGAGCACAGGGTGTATGCAGTCCTATAATTTCATGTGAGCACAGGGTGTATACAGTCCTATAATTTTATGTGAGCACAAGGTGTACACAGTCCTATAATTTCATGTGAGCACAGGGTCTACACAGTCTTATAATTTCATGCGAGCACAGGGTATATACAGTCCTATAATTTCATGTGAGCACAGGGTGTATACAGTCCTATAATTTCATGTGAGCACAGGGTGTATACAGTCCTATAATTTCATGTGAGCACAGGGTGTACACAGTCCTATAATTTCATGTGAGCACAGGGTGTATATAGTCCTATAATTTCATGTGGGCATAGGGTCTACACAGTCCTATAATTTCATGTGAGCACAGGGTGTATACAGTCCTATAATTTCATGTGAGCATAGGGTGTACACAGTCCTATAATTCCATGTGAGCACAGGGTGTATACAGTCCTATAATTTCATGTGAGCACAGGGTGTATACAGTCCTATAATTTCATGTGAGCACAGGGTATATACAGTCCTATAATTTCATGTGAGCACAGGGTGTATACAGTCCTATAATTTCATGTGAGCACAGGGTGTATACAGTCCTATAATTTCATGTGAGCACAGGGTGTACACAGTCCTATAATTTCATGTGAGCACAGGGTGTACACAGTCCTATAATTTCATGTGAGCACAGGGTGTATACAGTCCTATAATTTCATGTGAGCACAGGGTGTATACAGTCCTATAATTTCATGTGAGCACAGGGTGTATACAGTCCTATAATTTCATGTGAGCACAGGGTCTACACAGTCCTATAATTTCATGTGAGCACAGGGTGTACACAGTCCTATAATTTCATGTGAGCACAGGGTGTATACAGTCCTATAATTTCATGTGAGCACAGGGTGTATACAGTCCTATAATTTCATGTGAGCACAGGGTGTACACAGTCCTATAATTTCATGTGAGCACAGGGTGTACACAGTCCTATAATTTCATGTGAGCACAGGGTGTATACAGTCCTATAATTTCATGTGAGCACAGGGTGTACACAGTCCTATAATTTCATGTGAGCACAGGGTGTACACAGTCCTATAATTTCATGTGAGCACAGGGTGTATACAGTCCTATAATTTCATGTGAGCACAGGGTGTACACAGTCCTATAATTTCATGTGAGCACAGGGTGTATACAGTCCTATAATTTCATGTGAGCACAGGGTGTACACAGTCCTATAATTTCATGTGAGCACAGGGTGTACACAGTCCTATAATTTCATGTGAGCACAGGGTGTATACAGTCCTATAATTTCATGTGAGCACAGGGTGTACACAGTCCTATAATTTCATGTGAGCACAGGGTGTACACAGTCCTATAATTTCATGTGAGCACAGGGTGTATACAGTCCTATAATTTCATGTGAGCACAGGGTGTACACAGTCCTATAATTTCATGTGAGCACAGGGTGTATACAGTCCTATAATTTCATGTGAGCACAGGGTGTACACAGTCCTATAATTTCATGTGACACAGGGTGTACACAGTCCTATAATTTCATGTGAGCACAGGGTGTATACAGTCCTATAATTTCATGTGAGCACAGGGTGTACACAGTCCTATAATTTCATGTGAGCACAGGGTGTACACAGTCCTATAATTTCATGTGAGCACAGGGTGTACACAGTCCTATAATTTCATGTGAGCACAGGGTGTACACAGTCCTATAATTTCATGTGAGCACAGGGTGTACACAGTCCTATAATTTCATGTGAGCACAGGGTGTACACAGTCCTATAATTTCATGTGAGCACAGGGTGTACACAGTCCTATAATTTCATGTGAGCACAGGGTGTACACAGTCCTATAATTTCATGTGAGCACAGGGTGTATACAGTCCTATAATTTCATGTGAGCACAGGGTGTACCCAGTCCTATAATTTCATGTGAGCACAGGGTGTACACAGTCCTATAATTTCATGTGAGCACAGGGTGTACACAGTCCTATAATTTCATGTGAGCACAGGGTATACACAGTCTTATAATTTCATGTGAGCACAGGGTGTACACAGTCCTATAATTTCATGTGAGCACAGGGTTTACACAGTCCTATAATTTCATGTGAGCACAGAGTGTACACAGTCCTATAATTTCATGTGAGCACAGGGTGTATACAGTCCTATAATTTCATGTGAGCACAGGGTCTACACAGTCCTATAATTTCATGTGAGCACAGGGTATACACAGTCCTATAATTTCATGTGAGCACAGGGTGTACACAGTCCTATAATTTCATGTGAGCACAGGGTGTACACAGTCCTATAATTTCATGTGAGCACAGGGTGTACACAGTCCTATAATTTCATGTGAGCATAGAGTGTACACAGTCCTATAATTTCATGTGAGCACAGGGTGTACACAGTCCTCTAATTTCATGTGAGCACAGGGTGTACACAGTCCTACAATTTCATGTGAGCACAGGGTGTACACAGTCCTATAATTTCATGTGAGCACAGGGTGTACACAGTCCTATAATTTCATGTGAGCACAGGGTGTAGTGAGAAACTGAGAAATGATGAATGAAAATAATAGTGGAAATCATGTCATGCAATGAAACACTGGATGAAGTTTTTTATATCCTTTTTGTCCCCTTGTTGCTTCCTGTCTACCGGCATTTTATGATCAATAAGTCTGTTTGTTCCCTGTGCAAGCACAGCTGATCATGGAGGCTGTCACTTACACAACAATCAGGTATTTTTTTGCTTATAAGGCCTTAACTCCATACCTCCATACCTCCATACCTTAATGGATGACATGGGTGCCTGCATGTGAGTGTTCCCACCCACCTGTTAAGAAGATTTAACATCACTAATTTGGTATCCCAAGCCCATATCTCTGGTTACAACTCTATCACCTGCAAGCCTCCACTACCCCTAACCCTAAACCTAACCCTAACCCTCAACCAACCACCAGAGCATCAGTCTGTGCACTTAGCATTGGTGAGCTGACATTTGGCTCTCACTTCTACTCTTTCCTGCCTGACTGATCCAGCTCCAGAGCTGCTAATTGAATTTAGGTAATCTGGGTCCTAGTCAGAGTATTATCCCTTTATTACACAGATGCATGCACGTTTGGATTTAGTAAGTGTGGTCGATGGTGAATGAGTGTAATGATATAATGTTATGAAAGCAACTGATGGGTTAGTTGTGATTTTTGAGTGTGCATATGATGTTATGAATGAATGAATGTGGCAAAAACAATGTTAGAAAATGATGTTTTATTTTTGACACTCCCTACCATTTCCACACAGCATTCTATTTTTTAGATTAGTTGCCATGACCACCTGACCTTGAATTCCCCAATGGCTCTTTTTCAGGCTACACTCAGATGTAGCCCTTCAACAAGTGGGTCTAAAGAAGCTACTTAAAGGGAAAAGCTAAAAGGATTGCTTGGAGTTAATCGATACCTATAGGCATAACTAAAATGGGTAAGAGGCTTGGGAACATGTTGGAGCATTGAAAAAGTATGAATGCCAAGATAAAATATGGGAACAAATAATTAAAGGAGGTGAGTATTGCCTTGGAAGAGCAAAAGCAAAATTTGGGCTGGCTTAAAGGTTGAGCGTAAACTACCAGGTTCTACTTTATTACACTTAAAAAGCTGAAATGGTTACAGGGAGATACCACTAGAAATCCTATACTGTAAATTGTATTGCTGAAGCAAGAAGTGATTTCTCATTAATTGTCTGTATGGTTAGGGAAACTTATAAAATGCTAAATTCATTTATGGATCCATTAGCAGACTTGACAAAGAAGGGATGGACTCAGTTATTAGAGATGGAAATTACAATAGAACAGTGGTTCTAAAATGTTTATCTCTCGTATGTGTCACAGATTCCAGAAAATTATGAATATTTGCTTGTAGATGTCTCCTCCATCATTTTTGTATGCCATCAAAGTTACAAAAGATGTTTCCTACGGGGAAAGGCAACTGTTGGTACTGTGATCTGTGAAAAAAGAGCACTCACTATGTTTGTTGTGTGCAAACAAATAAGGGTCATTTAAAGTCAAATTGCAAAGGTTCTTTATCAATCTCCTTCACTCTGACTGGGAGTTAACTTCAAGATTTATAGTTTCTTGGCCTAATTTAGCATTATAGAGTGGTTAAGCATGGATTAGATTTATTAAGGCTTGTTTTGTTACTGGTAAAGGACGTTATCACTAAGTACTGGAAATCAAAAAGTATTTGTATGTAAAAGGAATCAGTGCTACTCCTGACTACTCTTACTCTTGTGCCAACCCTACCCCAACCCTAACCCTAATCCTAGCCATAGGCCTACCCCAACCCTAACCCCATCTCTAACCCTACCCCTAACTCTAACACTATCCTTATCCCTACCCCTACACCTAACTCTGTCTCTATCCTTACGCCTAACTCTGGCCCCACTCTTAATCCTAACCTATCTCCAACCCTGTCCCTAACCCTAACCCTAGCCCTTGCCCTATCCCTACCCATAACCCCTTCCCCAACCCTATCTCTAACTCTAACCCTAGCCCTACCCATAATCCTAACTCTAACCTATCTCTAACCCTACCTCTAACCCTAACCATAACCCTAACTCTAACCCTAGCCCTAGCCCTACCCACAACCCTAACCTTAACCTTAAGCCCTATCTCTAACTTTAACCCTACCCCTAACCCTAATCCCTAACCCTACCCCTTACTTTACCCCTAACCCTAACCCTAATCCTAGCCCTAGCCCTACCCATAACCATAACCTTATCCCTAACTCTACCCCTAACCCTAACACCAGCCCTACATGTTACTAAAAAATATTTCCCTAACAGTACCACTGTGCAGACATACTGGCAGTTTTTTTTTTTTGGTTTACTGATTGAAGAAGGAAGCCAATTTTCCCCTCACTTAAGTGTACTGTGAATATACAGGTATCACGGTAATGTGTACTGATGTTTCTGTACATTGACACTTAGTAACACATGCACACGGTTTTTGCATTTGTTACTACTCAGCCAAGCTCCTCATGGTCCTGCAGAGTGGTGCTAGCAGCAGAGAGGCTAAAAGAGTCTCTGATAACCTGATAAAAGTGTTTTTTTTTCCTGCTACCACCTGGGCGACTGTCCGATCTAGCTAAACTGCAAGTATTTCTGCTTCTTGAACTGTTTTAAACTGTTTAAAGTTGTTTTTGCACCTTCACTTTTAAAGTTTGTCCTGTTGGTTGCATTTATCTGTTGAGGCTACACACTCATGTGTGCTAGCCTGTGTTACATATTTATTGCATTTTCCTGCTGTTTGTTGCAAAAAAGAAAAAAAATCAAAAAAAAATATCCTTGTTTCCCATCTTTCCTGACCTAGAGTAGTCCAAATACAGGCTTTGCTGTATTCTGGACTTTTGAAAAGTTCCTGTGTTGCCCATTTCCTTTCTTGGATAAAGGGAAACTTCTTTGTTCACCAGTGGCAGTGGGGAGCTTAGAGCAGCCTATCTATCCCTGGAGGAGTGTTCCCAGCACAAGAATCTGGTAGTCTCATGGCTGTTTTGGGCCAATTTCTAGCTCTTTCAAGTCCCCCTGTATAAAACCCGCATTTGCACTGCTTAGCATAATTTTGCGTATAGCGCAGCATTTAATTGGGTTTAAACCATTCTCGGCTCCACAAAGTCTGCTCTTCACTTTTTCCCTTAGAACTGATCTAGTTCTTATAATAAACAGCCTATTCCTACTCTAAAGCCTGGCACTTGCTCACTAAAGCAATTATATAAGTCAACACAAAAAAATTAAAAGCACTACACCCTCACAAACTCCCCTTGAGTACCTTGTTCCCCATTGGCCCTTTTTTTCAATTATAAAGGAATTCCCAGTACTATTCTAGCATGTCCAAAGGTCAGTTGTCAATCTTCTCTCTGGTCCAGCTGGTGAATCTGGGAATCTTGAGGCAATGTTACAACTGCCTCATGTACACAGACAACCCTCTCCTCCTCCCAACAAATTCCAACACATGTGAGAGATGCAACCATATAGCCAAACTGGAGGCTAAGCTCTCTCAACTCATTGCTGGCGTAACCAGTCAGGAGGAGAAGGAAACCACACTCATTACAATTCCAGTCTCACATAGACCTACCATGACAGCAAACCAAACACATAAACACACAAAAACATACTTGGAGGCTCTAAATAAAAATCTGCTTAAGCAGCAGAGACCTCCAAAGCAGACACCCAAGCAACCGCTACCCCAAAACAAAACACGTGCAACACATAGCTCACAAAGCCAGTGTGCCAAACAGTCACAGCCCTTAAGGCTAAACAACACACCTGATACACTTGTAATAGGTGACTCTATCATCAGGCACACTGACGTCCCGCTCGCCAGGCTGAACAAGGAGAAGGTCACATGAGCTGCCTGTCGGGCGCTAGGATCCGCCACATAACACAAGCACTCAGTTCACTCCAAGGCAAGTACAAATATGACTCAGTCATTGTCCATGATGATGTGAATGACCTGAGACGTACCTCCCTGGACTACATGAAAAGAGACATAGAGGAGCTCTCTGAGCATGTAGCCCAAGCCGGTATGACCCTGACCTTGAGTAGCATCTTACCCTCACCAAGAATGATGCCACAATATGAAGACAAGATTATCAATTTCAACAATTGGCTTAAGTATTGGTGTCACTCAAAGGGGATCCAATGCCTGTCAACCTGGGATGACATGCTCGACAAGCCACGATGCTTCGCTAGGGACGGCTTGCACCTGTCACCCCCTGGGCTTTCGGATATTGGCAAAGGCTCTTGCCACCCCCATAGTGCCTTTTTTAGGCAAGGCTCAAAAGACAAACCCACCTCCATAGGTATCACAGGGGATAAGAAACTAAGAGTAATGCTACTCAATGCCAGAAGTCTAAACCTCAAGATGCACACACTCGAAACTCTCCTTAGCATGGAGAACATCGATATCTGTGCAGTAACAGAATCCTGGTTCAAGACTCCCGAGAACACCCCAGCACTACCAGGTTATACCTCATGCCATGCTTTTCGTCCCCAAAACTTGGATCGAACCACAAAAGGAGGGGGAGTATCAATATTCGTCAAAGATACCCACACCTTCAGGTTGGTGGCACAGCACAAAGCATCAGAGACTATCCATGTGCAACTAACAGTGGGTAAAACTGCCTTCCAGTTTATAGCCTGCTACAGACCACCATCCCAAACCCAGGAACCCCACTCGGCCTCCCTGAGAACACTGGAAAATATGAAGGTCTCTCCAAACACCATTATATTGGGCAACTTCAACTACCCAAATGTAGACTGGGAGCATTACTCTAGCTCTAACACCCTAGCCCAAAGGTTCCTAGAATTTATAAACTCAAATGCTATGGAACAACTTGTTACCACTCCCACAAGAGGGGAAAACATACTGGACCTGATCATCACCAACATGGGGGCTCTATGCTCCAGACCAGAAGTGTATCCCTCACTGGTAAGATCAGACCATAAACTAATCTCACTGGATATTCACATTCCGACCCCACCCCCTGCCCAGAAAACCACAGTGAAAAACTTCTCTAAAGCAAATTTCACACTCCTCAAAACCGAGGTGGAATCCTTCAAAGCCCCCGGGCCTGTGGAAAATACGGCCCAGACTGCAGAATCCTTTATAAACGCATTCTATGAACACCTTCAGGAATGCATGGATCATGCAATCCCAAATAAAACCAAGACCCAATCCTCCAAAGGCAGGCGTCCTGTCTGGTGGACCCCAGCCATAAACAAACTATACAATAGAAGGAGGAAGCTACTACATAATAGAGCAAAATCCCAAAAAGGGAAGGCATCTCTGATCAGTATTAGCAAAAAACTACGGGCACTCATAAAATCATCTAAGGCCAGCTTCGAGAGAAAAATTGTACAGGACACTAAGGATAATCACAAGGCTTTCTTTAGTTATGTTAGGAACCTGGGTGGGAATTCCCAGATATGCTCAGAATTAGTCCAAAATGACAAACAATACACCAAACCCACAGACATTGCCAACATCCTAGCTGACAGGTTCAGCGCAAACTCCCCCCCCCACCAAAAGGGCAAATCTCTATCCCAGCAGAGTGCTGCCCCCAACATCTCAGATGCTCAGGTAAGAGCCGCCCTCTCCAAAGCAAAAAACACAGCATCAATGGGACCAGACGGTGTCCCGGGCTGCGTACTACATGAACTCCAAGAAGAGCTAAACCCAAACATAAAACTACTGTTCAGTCTCGGCCTTACTACAGGATATGTACCCAAAGAGTAGCGTACAGCAACAGTGGTTCCTCTCCACAAAGGTGGTGCCTCAACAGATCCTGGAAACTATCGCCCCAAAAGCCTGACTAGCTTAGTCTGCAAAGCTATAGAAAGGATCATCATGGACCTCATAAATAAAGATATTGGGGACCTACAGACACTGGATCCTACCCAGTTCGGCTTTGTTAAGGGCAGATCCTGCCTCTTAAACCTGGTCGATTTCTTTGAAACAGTCACCAAGGCCATTGACGAGGGGAAGGTGGTCCACACAGCCTACCTGGACCTCGCAAAAGCCTTCGATACAATACCCCACTCGGACATTATAGATAAGCTCACCAGCTTAAATATAAACCCCTATGTCACTAGATGGGTTGCAAACTGGCTCAAGGACAGAACCCACATGGTTAGAATTGCTGGAGCCATGTCAGACTCCAAACCAGTTACAAGTGGCGTCTCACAAGGCTCAGTCCTGGGACCTCTCTTGTTCGGTATATATTTCTCAGAGGTACAGGCCAACACGGAAGGACTGTGGCTGACCAAGTTCGCAGATGACTGCAAACTAGGCGCCATAATCGACTCTCCAGCCATCACAAGTATCCTACAAAAGGGCCTCATAGAAACAGACAACTGGTGCCAGAGCCATGGCCTCAAGCTAAATGCCAAAAAGTGTATAGTCATCCCCTTTGGCAAAAACAAAGTGCCCACAAATTACCACATAGGTGGTAATCCATTAAGTACGAAAGAAGTAATTAGGGACCTGGGGACCCAAGTTGATAGCAATCTCTCATTTGAAAACCACGTTGCCAAAGTGGTTAGAAAAGCATTTTATATAGCCCACCTAATCATGAAGGGATTCACATCTAGATCAGGGGAGGTCATCGTGCCTCTTTACTCATCCCTCATCAGGCCCATAATTGAGTACAATGCCCCTTTTAGGATGTACCTTACCAGACACCTGCAGCAACTGGAAAGACCCCAAAAGTACCTCACCAAGAGGATCAAAGGGCTCAAACAGATGCCATATGCTGCCCGGTTAAAAAAACTCCAGCTCTACTCAGTGGCATACCGCCTGCTCAGAGGTAATCTGTGCCTGACGTATAAAGCCATGTCCATCCCGGAATTAATGGACATGCTGCACCTCAGAAAATCCAAATCCCATTGAGCTACGCGCTTGAGAGACTTGAAC
Source organism: Protopterus annectens (assembly GCF_019279795.1). Lineage (NCBI taxonomy): Eukaryota > Metazoa > Chordata > Ceratodontiformes > Protopteridae > Protopterus > Protopterus annectens. Next base: position 1,150,616,680 of record NC_056735.1, read on the forward strand.
CTCAGCACTGAAATAAATAGGACATGCTGGAGGGACAGATTCATAACCCAGAGGCTCCCTTCACTCTGGAATAAAATCCCAGTCCAGGTTAGGCAGAGTCCCTCATTGACTCTCTTCAAGAAGAATCTTGATGAGTGGATGAGAGATTGTAGGTTTACCCCGGGTATCACTTCTGTGTCACTGTTAGACAGAGGCACAGCATACTATCCTCAAAAAAGGGCATAGCAAAATTCATTTAAAATGGGTGGCGAAAGCCAAACACACTCTGGCTAGGCTTATAAATGCCCTAGGGCAGATAGCCTAGTATGAACCTATGAACCTATGACTTTCCCATTATTTCTTATACTGTTGTTTGTACATGACTTTCCCATTATTTCTCATACTGTTGTTTGTACATGACTTTCCCATTATTTCTTATACTGTTGTTTGTACATGACTTTCCCATTATTTCTTATACTGTTGTTTGTGCATGACTTTCCCATTATTTCTTATATTGTTGTTTGTACATGACTTTCCCATTATTTCTTATACTGCTGTTTGTACATGATGAGGCTGTTCAATCTCAGCCTTACTACAGGATATGTACCCAAAGAGTGGCGTACAGCAACAGTGGTCCCTCTCCACATAGGTGGTGCCTCAACGGATCCTGGAAACTATCGCCCCATAAGCCTGACTAGCTTGGTCTGCAAAGCTATAGAAAGGATCATCATGGACCTCATAAATAAAGATATTGGGGACCTACAGACACTGGATGCTACCCAGTTCGGCTTTGTTAAGGGCAGATCCTGCCTCTTAAACCTGGTTGATTTCTTTGAAACAGTCACCAAGGCTATTGATGAGGGGAAGGTGATCCACACAGCCTGCCTGGACCTCGCAAAAGCCTTCGATACAATACCCCACTCAGGCATTATAGATAAGCTCACCAGCTTAAATATAAACCCCTATGTCACTAGATGGGTTGCAAACTGGCTCAAGGACAGAACCCACATGGTTAGAATTGCTGGAGCCATGTCAGACTCCAAACCAGTTACAAGTGGCGTCTCACAAGGCTCAGTCCTGGGACCTCTCATGTTTGGTATATATTTCTCGGAGGTACAGGCCAACACGGAAGGACTGTGGCTGACCAAGTTCACAGATGACTGCAAACTAGGCGCCATAATCGACTCTCCAGCTGACACAAGTATCCTACAAAAGGGCCTCATAGAAACAGACAACTGGTGCCAGAGCCATGGCCTCAAGCTAAATGCCAAAAAGTGTATAGTCATCCCCTTTGGCAAAAACAAAGTGCCCACAAATTACCACATAGGTGGTAATCCATTAAGTACGGAAGAAGTAATTAGAGACCTGGGGACCCAAGTTGATAGCAATCTCTCATTTGAAAACCACGTGGCCAAAGTGATTAAAAAATATTTTATATAGCCCACCTAATCATGAAAGGATTCACATCTAGATCAGGGGAGGTCATCGTGCCTCTTTACTCATCCCTCATCAGGCCCATAATTGACTACAATGCCCCTTTTTGGATGTACCTTACCAGACACCTGCAGCAACTGGAAAGACCCCAAAAGTACCTCACCAAGAGGATCAAAGGGCTCAAACAGATGCCATACGCTGCCCGGTTAAAGAAACTCCAGCTCTACTCAGTGGCATACCGCCTGCTCAGAGGCGATCTGTGCCTCACGTATAAAGCCATGTCCATCCCGGAATTAATGGACATGCTGCACCTTAAAAAATCCAAATCCCATCGAGCTACATGCTCGAGAGACTTGAACCTCAGCACTGAAATAAATAGGACATGCTGGAGGGACAGATTCATAACCCAGAGGCTCCGTTCACTCTAGAATAAAATCCCATTCCAGGTTAGGCAGAATCCCTCATTGACTCTCTTCAAGAAGAATCTTGATGAGTGGATGGGAGATCGTAGGTTTACCCCGGGTATCACTTCTGTGTCACTGTTAGACAGAGGCACAGTATACTAACCTCGAAAAAGGGCATAGCAAAATTCATTTAAAATGGGTGGCGAAAGCCAAACACACTCTGGCTAGGCTTATAAATGCCCTAGGGCGGATGGCCTAGTATGAACCTATGAACCTATGAACACAAGCACACATGCACATCCATATTATGTCAAAATTATTGTATTAGATCTACTGGGGCAAAATCAGGTAAGATGGAAGAACTCATTAGAAATATACACTTTGTTTTATTACATCTTAATTCAGTAATAAATAGTGGTGAACAAAATCACAATACCTAAAATGCAGTTGAATATGAATTGCACCAAAGTATCCTTTTTTTTAAGCTGCCCTACTGTTACTAGCTTCTTTTCAAGGAGTTGCACACATCCACACATCTGAAAGGGCCTTCACTTTCAAGAACTGCTGAAATCTGTGGATATAGACCTCTCTTCATTTATGGCTGTTTTCATCCAGACATTCCCATATGTGCTATATTCATTGTCTAGACTGCAGGACATTTACGTGTCTATTTCCTTCACATTCCTTTATGGTGGGCTGCTCTACATTAAACACAACCAGAAATTCTAATGTTTAATTTGACACTTTTATAGTGTAGCAATGACCAACTCAAATCATGTTTATGAAGTAAAATGAATGCACTGATATGAAAGAGCCAGTTACCTAGGATCCTCTAGCAGTTTTGTTTCAGATGGATCCGTCAATATCATAACTTTATAGAAGAATCCATATTACAAAACCTTAATTTTGGCCTTTGCAAAACATGCTGTTTATGAGGTTTGAAGAGAAGACAACACCCGCACACATACTCTTAAGACATACACAAACACACGCACACGCACACACCTGCACACACACACACACACACACACACACACACACACACACACACACACACACACACACACACACACACAAACACACACACACGTGCGCTGCACACACACCTGCACACACACACACACACACACACACACACACACACACACACACACACACACACGCACACGCACATGCACACACCTGAACACACACACACACACAGACACACACACAGACACACACACACACACACACACACGCACACACAGAACTATCAGACATATTTACATTACAGCAGTGGTCTGTATAAAACAGCAGAGCAACTTAAACACAGAAGTCATACTGTATTTACTAATTAGATGAGCTTACTAACCACAGCTGTCTTTTTTCACAGGGAAGCTATGAGGTCTAGTCTGGGTAAAGGATTTGCTGAAATCCATGCAGTGGCTAAGTTGTGACCAAGGAATCCAGACTCAGCACTTCAGCATGAAGCTCATTAGCAGCAGCTCATAGGCTTGCCCCATGTGCTATGCTGTTTGGTAAACAAGATAACCTGACATAAAGTTAATGAGATAAATAACACATATTTACCAGTTTCCTTCCCATACTGAGAACTACTAAATGACAGAACTATTGACACTGCTAAATCAGCAAGACAACTCCCGACTTCTAGCTGTACCCTGGGCTGCTCTGAGATGCATTAATTGATGGGGCTCATTCACTGTTTCCTGCCAATAACCTCTCTGCTCTTCTCATATCCCTCTGAGGTACTGTAATTCTTTTAATGCTACCTCAGTTATGGCTGTATTATTTTTACTGTGTATTGTACATATGGCTTTCACAAGGATTTACCACCACCTATGTAAAGTAGAACCTTGATGATTTTTGCAGATCCGCAAAACAAACAGCATCAGAATTACTAGATCAAAAGACCTAAAATTTGTTGGTGACATAAATAGGACACGTTGGAGATTTATCAAAAAATTTCCATTCTCTGGAGCAGGCTCCCCATCCATGTGAAGCAGAGTTCTTCCTTAACCCTAATAAAGCATAACTTGGACCGAAGTGTGGGTAATCAGAAATTCACCCCTGGTGTGGCACCTGTCTATGATGGACAGCGGCAATCAGTAAATCACCCCTATATAAATCAGATTTATGGGTCGCATTTGGGTTGCACAGTTAGACATATAAGGACTTATAAGTGGTCGTTAGCCTAATATACATCTATGAACCTATGAACCTACACATTCCTGTATGTTCCTCTTGAGTCTCTTTACAACAACATTGCCTGCTCACTTCCATATTAGCGGTATCAGGAGCTGCTGAAAGTCACTTCAAAAAAATGTAAGCATTCCAATATGTCCATAGAACTGATAGTCACAGATTATATTATTGCTATTTGGCATACCTTTGTTTAGTCAACAAATATTCAGTATAAATAACAAGTCTGTATGCAAAACATCATTTCATAGCCACAAATACCCCATTCTTTTGTAGGATTAATATTGCAAAATTCATTAATGACGTAAAATTCAGTGGTCCGATTCATATATGTCACGCAGCACCTGAAGGCTATAAAACAATAGGAAGCAAGTGGTTTACATTATTTGGCCAGGAGACACATGTCCTAGGATTATTATTTAAAAGGAAGAATGTGTGTTGACGTATGGTACTAATAATTAAGTTTGTTTTTGTTTTGTCACTGTTAAATTGGCTCTAACTAAGAATTAATACATTTCTATGAACAACTGTTTTAGTAAAACCTTAACCAAAGGATGGTGTTATAAGAACATCAAGGAAGCCAATAAATAATTCCAAAACAAATGAAATTCACCAAATAGTCACACCTTAGCTGCACAAAGGAAAATATTAATATGATATAACTTAGCCAGGTCATAGAAAGAAGAATTCCAACAGTAGTGATGGACTGTATAGGCCATCTGGCCTTCCCATTATTTATTGAACAACCTGCAGGCTGTATCTGCCTACAGCGTATCTTCCTCTCCATTCCCTGTCATATGCATTTTGAATAATAATGTTATATGTTTGAGCTTGTTATCATTTCAGGAAAGGTCTTCTGATTATTCACTACCCTTTATGTGGAATAATATCTCTCATATAGCCCTGAGTTGCTCACCTTCCATCCTCAGACTGTGCCATTTTTTTCATACATCTCTTTGTTTGAAAGATTGTACTCATTTGGACTCTGCAGATTTACTTTAGGTATTTTAACATTTCTCTCATATTATTCTGTCTGCATTATTTTCTCAGGGTTTTACAAATTAATGTATTTTAGTTGTTCTTTGTATGGAGTCTGGTCCAGGCCCCATGCATCACTTTTATCACACTCCTTTAAACTGCTTCTACCCTGTCCCTCTATTTACAATTGTGAGATCTTCAGAAATATAGTAGAAGGAGAACTAATCAGCTGTCCTGCCCATAAAAAAGGTAATAACTTTTTATTTTTTGAGGGGGGGGGTCCGCTAATCCTACTTGTAGCTTTCCATCATACTTGCTTGCTTGCATTTAGGTCACCAGATATGACTATGTCTTTTTTCCTCTTCTGTTTTTATTATATATTTTCCTCCAAAGGTATATTTCATTCATCAGTTTTTGCTTGCCAGATACAGTAGTATGCATTTTATGATATCTCAGTGACTGGTTCTTTTGTTAAGTTTCTGGATGGGATGCTTTCTGTACAAATTTGCATGTTCTATCTTTGTCCACACTGGGTTTTGCTGGGGTTCTCCTGTATTTTAAAGACATGTCCGTAATTGAATTAGCAATGTTCCATATTGCCTGCAGATGTATGAGTGGTGTGCATGTAAGTGTGTGTTTTGCAATGGACTGACATCCTGTCCAGGAATGATTCCGTGCCTAATATCTACTGTTTGCCAAAATAGATTTATGCTAGACTGCAATGCTAAATATGATACAGCAGGTATTCAAAATGAATGAAATTATGAAGTTATGCTGCCACTGTCATTACTAAATAAAATTAAGCTAATATTACAAATGAACAGATTTTTTAGAAATGTAAGTGCTTTTGTCCCACATTTTCCAAGATGTCATACAATGAATACAAAATTCAACAGTTTAGATATTCTTAAAACTCACATAACATTCATTACCAGTGATGCAAGAGCTCTTTTCAAGTGCTGAACTCATCCATATATTAAAGATGTGTTTTTTACATCAGTCAATACACATAAACTCATAAATAAAAAAATATATAAAATAATATATATATATATATATATATATATATATATATATATATATATATATATATATATATATATTTCCATTAGTTACCATTCTGTTTCATGTCTGTCAATATAGCATTTACATCACTTCTCCTTCCATCCCATTTAGTACATTTTAATACAAAAATGAATGTTTAAACCCATTTCTTTTGCTTTAATGTATGTACAAATCATTATAGTTGTTTATACATGTTTCTTTATTCTCTGCTCCAGTTTACATGTTCATTTTTCAATAAAGAAAGAACTGCATTTGCCACGACTGGCAATATATATTACATGGCAAGAGTTACACTTGTGCTACTGAACTATTGTATATGTTCTTCCAGTCGGTTCCTACATATGCTATGGACTGTCACCCATTCATTTACATACCATGCCGAACCTACAAGAAGTGCTCATTCACTTTAAGGTACCGTCATTTATTTCTTTGACTGGTCTTTTAAGTAAAGTTTCAAAACTGTAACTTTTCTTCAAGAGCATTGGTTTGTCACCAGCCACAAAGAAATGTTTACCCAAAAGGTGTTCTAGTTGTTTCCTATAACTATTCTTATTCCTTTGTCATCACACCTGTATATCATCATCTTTCTTGGTGTTAATATTTCTTGCATCTATCTAAATGAAATAGGGTACTAGACAACCCAGTCATTAAAGATCTGTATTTGCCTTTTATCTCTACATCTATTTCTCTCATTGTAATCATTGGTATCCAGCATTAAAAATGTTTGCCTGCATTACTTTCCACCCTGCGGTATATATCATCTGAGGTTCATCTGGACAGCCCTGTTAGATGACTTTTTACTATATTCATTTTCAAAGAGTTTAGATATACACTAGTATAACGTAAGTAACTATTTTTTCCAGTTTCCTTCTTATATACTTTGGTCAGAAGTCTTTTTTTATTCAAGTTTTTGTAGATTTCTACTACCAGGTATTTCACCTTCTCTTTAGAAACATTTGCATAAAACTTTAAAAATCCAGCCAGTGCTTTTATTAGGATACTTCAAAATAATGCCAAATAAGTCTTGGTTCATTTGCCATATAGTAAAAAAAATATCAACAAAATGTCAGTAAAAACCTATATGCTCCTAATACAAAGGACCACTGATATGTCTTCACATTCTGTTATGACTATGTCTGCTTAGCTATGGGCCATTACTGCTCCATTGCTATACCTGTCCATTGTTAGTAGTGCTTTTTGTTGGATAATAAAAGAGAAAAAAATATCCAAAAGTAAATCTAACAACTTTTTTTTCAGGAAAGTATGCAAGACCATTTAACCAATTTCTCACTGCATTTCCTGTAATGGTATGACATAATAAAGAAGTTGTGTGCTTGTGGTAATCAGTAACTTTGCTTATCAAGTCCAGGGACATATATGTGGAGCAAAGCCTATGCAACAAATAGTGTGGTTGAGCTCTGATTTTACATTATCTCATGCATCCACTTCAGCTGATGAGAATCACTGCTGTTAGGTGCATCTGACAAAGCAATCCGATTCTACCCCAGTTCTCAAGCCCCTCCTTCTTAATGCCCATAATACCTTTGTCCCCTCTGAATCCCCGGATCTCATTTCCTGCCACTAGCAATCAGATATATCCCTTACAGTGCTCCTTCATATACGTTTATACAAACTTATATAAGTCTTAAAACCTAATTTCCTGCCACCTTTCCTTTTCCAGTTCTATACGAATACGTTACAAATCCACTTGAACTAATAAACACTGAAAAAACCAAGGAAATGCACCAAAAATCCTTTATTTAAGCGCTTTCGTCTCTTGGTAGAAAACTTCATCAGAAAATAACACTGCAGTCAACCCCACCCCATTTATACCCCAAAGAACATGACATCACTTCCTACTTGTTATACTATGTTAAAATATGATACATTTTTAAAACACATATATGTCATGCATTTGGAAAAAATGCTACCAGTACTGACAAGTAACACGTGCATTAAAGTTCTATACAACTGGTACTAAATTCATAAAACACTTTCACACATATGCACATTTAAAATTTCAGCAAGGCCACTTGCTGTCTCTTTCTATAATTGTTTTACATATAGAATTCTGATTTCAGTCTTAATATTGAACTAATGGAAATAGCACTAGTCAACCCAGGAAATTCTGAGGTGTTAGCCCTCATTTGCCATCTCAGTTTTTTTAATTCTAAAAAGTCATTTAGGGGACCCCCTCTTTCCCATACAGTAGCTTGGTCAGTGACCATAAAATTGAATGTAAAACAATTATAGAAAGAGACAGCAAGTGGCCTTGCTGAAATTTTAAATATGCATATGTATGAAAGTGTTTTATGAATTTAGTACCAGTTGTATAGAATTTTAATGCATGTGGTACTTGTCAGTACTGGTAACATTATTTCCAAATGCATGACATATATGTGTTTTAAAAATGTTTCATATTTTAACATAGTATAACAAGTAGGAAGTGATGTCATGTTCTTTGGGGTATAAATGGGTGGGGTTGACTGCAGTGTTATTTTCTGATGAAGTTTTCTACCAGGAGACGAAAGCGCTTAAATAAAGGATTTTTGGTGCATTTCCTTGGTTTTTTCGGTGTTTATTTTTTCCAGTTCTATTTTCTTCTTATGCATCTAGATCTGAAGTAGTTAACTTCATTTGATCAGGAACCTGTGGGTATCGGATCTGATTCGGATCCGAGCTGGCAGCTTTCCTAGCCAAACATCTGAGCTCCAAACTCCTCCCCCTACCCATAATGCCCTGCCACCTCCCTCTAACCCTCAGATCTTGTTTGCCACGGCTTTGTTAAGCATCCTAGAATGAGCTCCAACAGCGTGGGTACTGTGAGTTAAGGTTTTTTTCTCTAATTTTCTGTCAGAAAATTGCCTTTTTTCTTGTGTGTGTGTGTGTGTTCCCCTTACGCTCTTAGTTGTTTTGGGTAGTTTTTAAACTTCTCTGTGTAGTTAAAAAGTTATTTCCTCCCCCCCTTTTCTGTGTGTGAAGGCGTGTGCATGTGGGCCTGCTCTTCTTCTTTGAAGGCCCAAAACCTTTTTTTTCGAAATGCTCCGAGTGTGGCCATAAGCTGTCCCCAGCGGATGGCCACACTCGGTGCGTTATTGACCTGGGTGTTGATCACCTTTCTTCGAGCTGCACTATTTGTGCAGCCTTCAACCCCAGGGCTTTGAGGGATAGGAGGACAAAGTTATTCCTGGCGGGCCTCTTGTCCCCTGATTCAGCTTCGTCTTCCTCCCCCTCTGTGGCACCATCTGTGGCTGTGGCTGCGGCTGCTCCACCTTCCACCTCCGATCCCCTGGCCGGGACTCAACCTCCCTCTTTGGCCCAGGAGGATAGGGATGGCAGAAAGAAGGATAGGAGGGAGTGGGAGAAAGAGAGGCACCATAGCCACAAGAGGCGGTCCGAATCAGCTCTTTCGGCCCCGCCATCTAAAAAGCTTGCATCTCCCCTCAAGGTTCCCAGGTCTTCCCCCTCCCGGCTTTGTTCTCCACTTTTCTCCCCGGAGCCGGAGGAGGAGACCCGGTCACCTTCGAGGTCATCTAGGCGGCCTTCCCGGCCAGCCTCGGTGACCTCATCTAGGTTGACCAGGAGTCTGTCTGACGCAGACATGGACCGGATGATGTGTCAATTTCTTCAGGCCCAGATGCAGATGGGAGTGCTCTTGCCTCCGCCACCTCTGGGGAGGAGCTCGACCCCCTTTTTCACCCCCATTGCTCCTTCTCCGACCCACTATCGGGTTTCAGAGCAGTCGGATCCGACTAGCTTCGGAGCCGGGGTGGCGTCAGCACCAGCAGTGTTTCCGACTATACCCTCGAGTCTGTTGAATCCTTTTTTGGATCCGAGCTCTCAGGGCCGTGAGTTGGGCATCGGATCCGGAGGAGTTAGTGGGCCTTTGTCTCCATTGAGGTTGGAGCGCACTACTCTTTTGGATCCGATCGGATCGTCTCTGGCTCCAATCCACACTCCGGATCTGAGGGGACTGCTTTCGGATCCTAGGGAGAGCAGTTCACCCCCAGATTTCAACATCATGGAGAGGGTACTTTCGAGGGATTCGAGGCCCCAGGCTCTTGCTATGGATCCACCTGCCATTCCCTCTCAGATGGGCCTTTCTTCCATCATCTGGCCCCAGGGACAGCCTGCACCTACGTCCCAGATGGTTGCTGTAGAGGAACAGGACATTGTGGGTGAGGCCTCTTTGGACAGCCCTCCCGAGGAGGTCCCTTACAAACATAAGTGCAAGAGGGGGCACTTGGACTCACCAGAGTCCCTCACAGAAGACACGGACTTACAGGAAGGGGAAGGTTCCCCAAGGTCACCCCTGAAGACGTCTCCTTTGGAGACATTATGGAAATGTTGTGCATTAGAGGGGTGTGGTCTGCCCAAAAACCTTCCTCGGATGAGTCCGTGTTTCTGGAGGCGTTTGACGCAGGCCCATCTACCTCTTGGATGTCCCCTCCTGCCAACCCCCTGGTGGACCTCATAACTACCAGGGCATGGAAGGAGCCGGACACTGTCGAGCCAATACCCAAGAGACTGGACAGGATCCTCAGCCCCCCAATGGACAGGACAGTTTGGAGCAAGGGTGCCCCAGTGGATGCCATGGTGGTGGCGGCCACCACTAAAAAGGAATTAGCACAGGAGAGTTCCTCGGTACATCCTCCAGACAAGGAGTCTCGGATGATGGACCGCCTCAGGAAGTGGATGTTCACTTCAGCGACCTTCTCTGTAAGGTCACTGAACTATATGGCACATGTAATTCGGCTCCAGTGGGACCTAATCAAAGAGTACGCTGGATCACCCCCAGAGTCCATGTTGGCCAAGGACAAACGGACCTTCTCAGCTCGAATGGCCACTCTTAAGTCGATTACTAACACATCTATGCGGCTTCTCTCCCATGCCATGGAGGGAGCGGCTAGAGCCAGCGGAACAGGTGTTGTCTTACATTGACAGGCCTGGCTCCGTCTCTGTGACTTTGTGGAACTCTTCAAGGCGTCCTTTGCGAATGCCCCCTTTGACGGTTCTACACTTTTCGGCAAAACCATCTGCAATACGCTTCTCCAGAACGAGAAAGATGGGAAGACGTTGTCTGCCGTCGGGATCCGCTTCTCGGCTCCTCAGAGGTCCTTCTCCAGAAACCAAAGAGGACAAAAGAAGATGTGGTTCCGGAAAGCTCAACAATCCCGTTTCGCTCCAGATCCTTCATCCTCTAGAGGCGGAGGAGGGCAAGATGGATGCCAGCCCAGAGGCAGAGGGGAGGCCGAAGAATTTCGGGTCTAGGGAACCTTTTTATGATCGACCTGCGCAGCAGCCCTGAGGGGCTGCCCAACTGCTCCTCTCTGGAGGCAGTCAGGGGGCGCTTCTCGGAGCACCTAGCATATTGGGAGTCCATCACCACAGATTGCTGGGTGCTCCGAATCATATCCAGAGGCTATTCTACTCCATTCCTAACATCCCCTCCCCGATGTTCCACCCAATCAGAGGGAGGTAGCAGCCTTCGAAATAAGAGAGATGCTAAGAAAAAGAGCCATCCAGCACGTCCCCCTTGGGCAATCCGGATCAGGCTTTTACTCCAGGTTCTTTTTGGTGCCAAAAAATACAGGGACTTACGTCCGATTCTCGACCTGTCTACACTGAACCTGTCAGTCGCCAAGGAAAAGTTCCGGATGGTCACTATTCAATCCATTCTCCCACTTTTACAGGAGAACGACTGGATGTGCTCGATAGACCTCAAGGATGCGTACTACCACATTCTAATGCACAGGCGATCCAGGAGGTTTCTCCGCTTCCAGCTGGGAGCCAGCCATTATCAGTTCAGGGTCCTACCCTTCAGTCTCACCACAGCCCCCAGGGTGTTCACCAAGGTCATGGCAGTTGTAGGGGCCCATCTGAGGCTTCAGGGAATACAGGTCTTTCCTTACCTGGACAACTGGCTCCTAACCGCCCCCACCAAGCATCTACTATGTTCAGGCAGGGACTACTTGTTACCTCTAGCCCACCATCTAGGCATCACAATCAACCACAAGAAATCCTCCCTTCAGCCTACTCAGATCTTGGATTTCATAGGGGCCAGGATAGACACTATGCATTCCAAAGTTTTTATGATGGCGGACAGACTCTGCAATCTAAAACTTCACATTTTGGCCCTTCTACAATCATCAGCCCCCCCCCAGCGGAATTAGTCCGGAGGGCCCTGGGGTCCATGGCAGCGGCCATCAATCTGTCACCTATCGCACGTCTGAGGATGAGAATCCTTCAATGGACCTTACAGGTCCAGTGGTCCATCCTACGTCACCCCCTGTCTATACCTATTTCCCTCAGCAGGGTTTGCAGGGAATCTCTACTTTGGTGGCTCCATTCCAAGGACCTCCGGGAAATGTGCCCCTTCTCCATGTTCCCACCCCAAGTCACAGTGACAATGGATGCATCTCTTCTCAGGTGGGGGGGGCATTGCATGGGCAGATCCATCCAAGACACGTGGACTCACACAGAGACCACTTTGCATATCAATGTGCTGGAGATGAGGGCAGTGCTTCTAGTGTTGCAGGCTCTCCATTCCCTTCTTCCTCCAGGGACTATTGCAATTCAAATAGACAACATGTCAGTAGTCTGGTACATCAACAAACAGGGGGGAACCAGATCTTACCCACTTTGCCGACAGGCCATGAGAGTGTGGGAATGGGCTATATCCACCAACCACCTTCTCATAGCAACGCACATACCGGGTCGGTCAAACATTCTAGCGGACAGGTTGAGTCGAACTATCCCCTCACCTTATGAGTGGTCTCTGAACCCAGTAGTAACAGAACAAATCTTCCTCAGATGGGGTCAACCTTGCTGCAATCTGTTTGCGTCACCTTCGAACACAAAGTGTAGCAAGTTCTTCGCTCTAATTCCCCCACCAGGGGAAGTCCCCAGAGATGCTCTGGTTCATGGTTGGCCATCCGGTCTTCTTTATGCTTATCTTCCTCTTCCGTTGATGACAAAATTCTTGCAGAAAGCTCGTCGGTTGGGGAGCAGAGTTATCCTCATAGCCCCATTCTGGCCTCGCCAAACCTGGTTCCCATGCCTACGGTCTCATCTAGTACATCCTCCCTGGATCTTAGATCCCATTCTGGATCTCATTTCTCATCCCTTGGGATTGAAGACCCCCGACCTGGACAACCTCAAGCTCTCGGCTTGGTTGATCCAGTTCCATTAATGGCCAGGACTCCCGGTATCTCATCCTCAGTTAAGGCCATTCTGGTGGCCGCTCATAAGCCTTCTACCAGGAGAATCTACAAGAGCAAATGGAAGCATTTCTCTATATGGGCGGAGCATAGGAATTTGGATCCCTTTACGGCTCCTATCCCAGCAGTCCTTGACTTTCTATCCCATATTTTTCATCAATGGGGCTAGTTCTTCTACTGTTAAAGTTCAATTGGCAGCTATTTCCCACTTCCATGTTGGAAACAGTTTTGGGTACCTAGCTTCCTGTACGATTTGCAAGACATTCCTGAAAGGAACTTTCCTGTTAAGACCCCCTGTTAAAGATGCAGTTCCTCCATGGGATTTAACCCTGGTTCTCCAGGCTCTTACTGGTCCCCCCTTTGAGCCTGCAGCTTCAGTCGACTTAAAGTATGTATCTTGGAAAACTGCCTTCCTGATTGCCATTACCTCAGCTAGGAGGATATCGGAGCTTCACGCTCTTTGCAGTAAGCCCCCATACATCAACTTTCATAAAGACAGGGTTTCCCTCAGGACTAATCCCTCCTTTCTGCCTAAAGTGGCTTCAGAAGTCAACATCAACCAATCCATCAATCTACCTGTCTTCTTTCCTAATTATTAGAACAAAGGAGAGTATAGACTTCATTGTCTGGATGTACATAGACAGTTGCGTTTTTACTTAAACAGAACAGCTGAATTTCGAAAATCAGATCCACTTTTTGTTTAATTTGCTAAGTCCTGTCTGGGTAAGCCTGTGACTAAGGTAACCTTAGCTAGATGGATTTCCCAATGCATCCTTCTAGCATACAGAAGCTCTGGTCGACCTGAGCCCGTGAGGGTTCGAGCTCATTCTACCAGTTCTTTGGCTGCTTCTGCTGCCTTCTGGTTGAGGGTGTCTTTGGATGACATTTGTGCAGCAGCTACTTGGGCTTCATTTCATACTTTTATTACATATTATAAAGTGGATTTAATATCCAGAGGACGCGCATCTTTTGGCTCTGCAGTGCTCCGGAATATCCTTCTATGAGGACCTCCCAAGTTGTGGTAGCTGGGGACTCTGTCCCACAGGTTGCTGATCAAATGAAGTTAATGTCAAAGGAAAAATATACTTTAAAAATGATCAAAACACGGTAGGTTCAGGTCAAGGCACTTTAATCTTGCAGCAAGGAGACAAAAACGTGCTAATACAGAGTTTGTCTAACTAGAAACAGGAAATGCTAACATTTTTATACACTTTCTAATAAGACATTGCCTACCAAGCTGACGTAGTGAATCACAAGTTTTGTCATCATCATTTAATAATAATTGTTTTTGCAATATTCTGCTGATTTATCAATTTTTGTGAGAAACTTCCTAAGGAAAACAACGTGGCCTTGGCTACCACCGGTTAGATATATGCAATGTTACCATTTAAGGTACTATGGCTAATTTGAGCACAAAGCAAGTAGTTCATTTCTCCAACAGTCCTTTGTCTATATTATCTCTAAACTCCTGCAGCTGCACATGTTCTCATACTTCAAACAGAGCTGATTGTTTAAAATCATTACAGTTACAGAATATAGCATTGTTCATTCATTTTCTCCTGACCTAGCAGAAAATCACCTGCTTCTCAAGTACATTTCCAAAAGCCATAAACATGAATATTGCTGTGCTAGTAATTACTAGGTCAGAGCGCATCTTGCAAGTTTCAGAAAGCACACTGCAGTTTCAAAAAGCATCTTTTCAGCCTCATATGAAACTCAACTGTATATAAAACAGTGCATATAAAATAGAATAAAAAATGTGTTAACTTATTTAGTTTCTAATTAGCATTAAGCATACACACATTAATACATATTTTTCTGACATTTCCCCCCTGTTAATACTTTTTAATTCTATTTTTAAAAGAATAAACAGTTTGCTTCTTTTCCTAACCTCTTCCATTCAGTATTTGCAGTTAAGAAAGTCATTCAGTTTAAACTTATGAAAGTGTTTCACATTCTAACAATTCTTCAAGCTCAGTACTTTGATACATAGTCTCAGAAACTGATATATCTATAAATTCTTTGATCAACTTTTTCATACAGGGGATACCACAACAAATACAAGCTCCTATTAGGAGCAATCCCACACAAATGACAATCAAGATGTTCATTAGGATGGAACCCCATCCCCCAAACAAATTCTGGAAAAAGTCCATCAGAGGGTTTGGGCCTGGCTTGGTCATGGCCGACACCTGCTGTATCACCTCAAGGTGGTCGTTTATCTCATGCTGATGATCTGGTATATACGCACAGCACTCTTCTTTGATTAAAGCGCATGTACCACCCCTCGCTGCTAGGGTGAAGTCAAGAGCCATTTGGTTCTGGAGCACTACAGTTCTCATAGCATTCAGTTCATCAGTTATCAGTTCAAGAGCAGAAAAAGTTGCATTACTCATTACTTCGAGAAGTTTGGACAGTTTTCGCAGCTCCCAAATCGATTTCACTGCGCCATATGCAGGTAATATGCCTGCCCACGATATAACAGCATCACTCAAGTCCATGTGCGTCAGTTTGGTACCCACAGTATGCTGGTCTTTCCAGCCCGCCTCGATCTGTCCCACTGGATTTTCAGGCTTTTTGACAGCTTTCTTGGTCACATCTCGGGTATTTCAAATATTACCCTGAGGCAAAACTGCAGTGTGTCGTATGGCCGGGACCAGGTACCCCAAAAAAACAACTGCCGGACCAATTCTCAGGTAACCATTTATATGCTTTTTTACCACACACAAAATAACAATCCTCTACCTTAGTAGTTACTTTGTTACAAAATGGCTACCCTGCATGAAACATTTTCCTATCTATTACAGATAATTGTTTAAAAAGTACAGGATTACGTTGTACTTGGTCAATAGTCTTATGCATGGACTCAAGAAATGAGTCACAGTTTGAACTACAAGTTCCACCCATTTTGTTTGCTTTGGTTTAACATTTATAATGTACAGTCACATTACACTTGCTCCAACCCACTTGAATTGTGTCATTCTTATAAAAACATACAATTCCCTTTTGTGTCACAGGCAAATACAGTGTTACCTTATCATATGCTTTAATAGCTACTGTGTCATGAACCAAATTTTCCCAGGTCTCATTGACCCCTAGGGGGACTGCAGTCATTAATAACCCCCCGTATGCTGTTGGTATGGCTGTACAGATCCAGCAGTTCGAAACATTAAAAGTCTCAGCATACACACGTGTAATTGCCTGATAAGTGTTAAAGTTTGGGTGCCAGTCTATGTTCGGCTCATCACGTTTAATCAGTTCAACTTTTGTGGCAGGAAAAAGGAAAGGCCACAACAAAAAGAACAATGTTATCAGGATAGCTACCAGAATAATCATACAAGTTTTCTGAGGTTGTTCTGTGTCTCTGTTTGCTCTATACCTGGTCATTTTGTTCTCGTTGTACAACAGTAACAAGGTTTTTGTCCAGTTCAAAGTTCTTAACCAGTTTACAGTGTGTCAAATGAATCCAGGATGCTCGCTCCGTGATCTTGACTGCAGTGGGTGTTGATAGTAGTACCTGACTTCGGAGAACTCCAGTTTTTTCTCTTCACTATCTTCACCCAGACCCATGTGCCTGGGGATACTGCTGCTTCCGATGGCTTTGTTTGCTCTTTATCTGAAACAGAATTTAACTGCAAAAGTTTGTTATTCAAAAATCGCCTCATATACCCTGCAAGTGAACTGTCAGCCTCCTGCTCTGCAGACATGAGAAGTTTCCATTGAGGTGTATAATATGCCCTCCCAAACAAGACTTCAAAAGGAGTTAACCCTTTTGCATTTGGAACAGTTATCATGCTCAACAGTGCCAGAGGTAAACAGTGCACCCAGTTCTTTTGTGTCTCACTAATCAATTTTCTAAGCTTATTCTTCAACACCCCATTATGCCTCTTTACTAATCCTGCAGATTGGGGGTGGTATGCACAATGGTTTTTCAGCGATATCCCGAAATAGTGACTAAGTTGCTGTATAGTTTGATTTACAAAGTGTGTGCTGTTGTCACTATAAATCTTTTCCGGTATGCCAAATTTAGGAATAATTTCTTTAACAAGAACTTTTGCAACAGTAGCTGCATCTGGATTTTTTGTTGGAAAAGCTTCCACCCATTTGGAAATCATATCTATAATGACAAGGCAGTATTTCTTATTTTCGCATTTGTTCAGTTCTATAAAATCCATACAAATAGTGTGGAACGGATATGGTGGTATAGGGAAATTCCCTTGCTTAGGTTTCAATGCCCATTGTGCATGATGCTTGTTACAAACATGGCATGCTGCACAAAAATTTTTTGTGTAATTTGTAAATCCATACGTCGTAAACACTCGATTCACTAACGGTACCATCCCCCCTGTTGAGACATGGCACTGCCCATGGCTCAACAAAGCTGCATATCTAAACAAGTTAGATGGTAAGATTGGTTTCTTTTCTTTGGAGATGTACAGTCCCTTCTAAAGGATTGCTCCTCGTTTTATCCACTTTTGTTTTTCTACATTTGTAGTAAGTGTCTGCATTGTTTTTAACATTTCTAAATCTAAAATCTCAGATGGTTGTAATTCCTCACTCAAAAGAAAAACTTCTGGAGATGAAGCTGCTTGTCTTGCAGCTGTATCAGCCCTCGCATTACCTTTTGAAATTCTATCCTGTTGCTTGGTATGAGCTACACATTTGCAAATAGCTACTTTCTGAGGTAACTGAATAGAGTCTAACAAATCTAAAATAAATTGCGCATGGTTAATTGGTTTACCAGTAGATGTTATCATTCCTCTATTTTTCCACTGCTTTGCAAAAACATGTACAGTAGAAAAAGCATACTGACTGTCAGTAAAAATGTTAACTTTCTTACCTTTTGCTAAGGAACATGCCCTTGTCAAGGCAATCAATTCTGCTGCTTGTGCAGATAAGTTGTGTGGTAAAGACTTTGCTTCTAAAATCTCGGTATCAGAAACTACTGCATACCCCACTAGATTCTGTCCTGCAGGACCCCTCCTGCACGAGCCGTCCACATAGTATGTCACCTCGGCATCATACAAGGGAACATCTGTAAGGTCTTTTCTAGGTAGTGTCTTTTGCTCAATCTCCTGCAGGCAGCAGTGTGGTTTGCCATCTGCAGGGGTTGGGAGCAAGGTTGATGGATTCAAAGTAGTGCATCGTTCAATTGTCATATGAGGTTGGCTCAACAGTATAGTCATACAGGAAAGATGTCTAGCAGGAGAAAGATATGCTACTTTTTCTTGCAGTAAAATAATCGCGACTGCATGAGGCACTCTCAATGTGAGAGGGTGGAACAATACTACTGAGGCTGAAGCCTGCACTGCCATTGCAGCTGCGACTACTGCTTGTACACAGTGGGGCAAGGATCGCGCCACTGGATCTAGCTGTGATGAATAATAAGCTATGGGACGTTGTTTGTCCCCATGCTGTTGTGTTAACACTGATGTCATATAACCATGCTTACAATCTACAGTTTGGAAAAATCGCTTATGATAGTTTGGCAATCCTAAAACTAAGGAAGAAGCTATCAGTTGTTTCAGTTTGCAGAAAGCTGATTCTGCTTCTGGTGTCCACTGTAATAAATCCTGTGCTGCCATCGGCTTTTTGAATATCAAATTAGTCAGCGGAGCAGACTCCAAAGCATAGTTTGGTATCCAACTCCGACAAAAGTTAGTAGTACCCAGGAAGGACATCATTTCCTTCTTGGTAGTTGGTTTAGGCGCTTGTAATATTGCTGTTTTTCTGTCTTCATCTAATATTCTGCCTTCTTTGGATATTACATATCCCAGGTATTTAACCTGTTTTTTCCAAAGTTGCAGTTTGTTTTTGTTTACCTTGTGTCCTTGAGTGGCTAAAAATTGTAATAATGCTATGGTATCTCCTCTGCATTCTTGCTGGGTGGGGGCTGCCAGCAGAATGTCGTCTACATAAAGTAAAATCTGACTACCTTTCGGTGGGATAAATCCCACCAGGTTACTTGCCATTTCTTGTGCGAATATTGTTGGACTTTCACAATATCCCTGTGGTAGTCTCGTATATGTATACCGTTTCCCCTGAAATGTAAATGCAAACCAATGTTGGCTGTCTGGGTGTATCGGTATTGAGAAAAATGCATTGCTAATATCTACCACAGAAAAATACTTTTGTTGAGGTTTCAAATCATTCAATAAAGTGTGTGGATCTGGCACCGTTGGTGCCCTGGGCATAACTGCGTCATTTACAGCTTGTAAATCTTGGACCATACGCCATTTCCCGTTTGCTTTCCTAACAGGAAATAAGGGTGTATTACACGGTGAATCAGGAGATTCTATTAAGACTCCTTCCTTAAGTAAGGCTGCTATTATAGGTTTGGTTCCTATTTCCGCATCCTTTCTTAAGGGATACTGTCTCTTTTGAGGTCTAAATGCTGATTTTGGCGTAATAGTAACTGGTCCTGCTGTACGAATAAGTCCTACATCTGATTTCCCTGTTGACCAGAGAGTCTCTGGTATGTCTTGCAAGGCTTTTTCCTCTTCCTCTAGTAAGAGTGCTACTCAGCTATCCTCACTTGCCTGTGAGTGCACAGCTGGGTGTGTCTGTGTTATCCAGTTCAATTTCTGCTTTTGTACTCCTTGTTCAGAGAGTTCTAACTCTGTCTGTTTTTCCCACCTTGTGACTTTTTCTCCTAGGTCTGCCCACTTCAAATTTCTATCTTTAGTTAAGCTTACATGTGGTAATCAATTAGATTTGTAAAGTGCTAGGAATTCCTGGGGCAATGAACAGCTTACTACATTGTTTCCTTCTGTGTCCCAGTACAAATTTCGCAATACTAACCTATTAGCATGGTTTCTAAACAGTTCTTGCTCATATTCTTTATCAGGTCCTGGTCTGTTACAGTAATATAGAGTGCAATGCAACAAATGCTGTTTATCAGTGTCAAGGGAGGGGGATTTACTGATGGCTACATTCATCAGTTCTTCGGTTACTGCCCCTGGACCAGTCGTAACTAAGTCCTGGCTGTACCAATAAAATGTTTCACCCTCCAGTCGCACTACAAAAGTATCCATTTGTCGCTGTGCTTCCATACCCTGCATAGTTGGAACTACGGCTATGCCAAATATCTGAATTAAGTCTCTGCCCAAGAGATTCACTGGGCATTTTGCAGAAACAACAATTTTGCTTTTCTGGGTCATCCCTGAAACAGGGTCAGTTATCGCTATGTTATGGGAGAGTGGATCCCGATACAGCTGTCCATTAGCTACTTTCACTAATGTGTAGTCCAGTGATTCTGAATTTTCTGGTAGTTTGGAAGGATGTATCAGGGTCCGTGAAACCCCTGAGTCACATAGAAATTTGAATTCCCTCCCCTCTACCAGAAGTGTAACTTCCGGTTTTGTGTCTGCTAAGTAGAGCTCTAAGCTCAATAATGCTAAGTCCAAAATTTCATTTTCTTCATTATCTATGAATTCATGTACATACTCTATTTCTTCTGTCACATCCTCTATCCTTGCTACCACATTTGCATTTGTCTTTTCTTGTTTATTCCTATCCAGTGATTCTTGACTATCATATAGTCATTCCTCACCCTCCTTATCTTCCGTGGTTACCTTCTTATTTAGTCTGCAATCCCTTGCCAAATGTCCCTTTTTCCCGCATTTGAAACATTCACCCCTTTTCTTTCTTTCTTCAAAGTCTTCTGATCGTTTATCAGATTGTTTGTTTCCCTGGGTATTTTTCTTACCCTTCTTCCCAGTTTGTACTACAAAGACTTCTGACCCGTCTTCTACTGCAAATACTTGAGTTTTCTTTTTCTTTTTGCTATTAAAATGCCTTTCGGCATGTCTTGCATATTCAAGTAATGACTGTAATCTACTTGTTCGATGATCTACCATGTGCTTTGTAATAAAGCTGCTAATGGGTGCAATACTGCCTTTTAAAAATGCATTCTTTAGCTGTTGCTCATATGGGGAATCATGTGTTTGATCTTCAGGTACCTGCATTCCACAATGGTTATTAAAGCATTCCAATAATCTGGCATAATATCTATCAACAGTTTCACCTTCTTGTTGTATGCATTGATTAATGCAAGTCCAATCAGCCCTAGGCTTCCATTTCTCAGAGATTCGGTCTGTCAGACCTTTCACTCTGTTGTCCAGTTCTGCGTTACTATGTGGGAGTGGCCTAAGCTCTGCATCACGGGGATTCCAGTTGCCACTGATCCTGTGCCAATCTGGACCTACAATTTGTCTAACTACTTTTACTACTTCTTCTCCATTCAAATGGTAACTTAACCTCATGCCCTGTAAGTCTTCTAAAAATTTTCTAAAATTAACTTTTGGATGGGGAATTCCCTCTGTGGCTTTCCGGATGTCTTCCGGTGTCCACGGTCTATATACTAGAAGAGTCGGATCCTGTCCTGCCTGTCCTGCCTGTGGATTTGGTACTTCTATGAGTGGACATATTTCTTCCTCACTCATAGCTTGCGAATTTTTATTTATTTCATATAATTCAATATCCCCTCTCAAGTTGCGTGTTCGAGACCTGGTCTCGATAGGATCCCTGACAAATGGTTTTGATTTTGCAGGAATAGCTGGGTATAGCGTAGGTGGATCAGCTTGTCCACCCGCTTCATATTCTGGTAAGGGAAGCAGAGGGGGCAGAGGAGGGGCTGTTGCTATTACCAAGTTATTGTCTTCTTTATCTAAGAACATTGCTTTTGAATTTTTAGCCTTTTGTTCCCTGCGGTTTGCTTCCTCAAGCCACCTGTGTGCCTGAGGGACTCCTAATTGTCATTGCTTTTTTTAGCTGACCTTTCGCGTCTGTTTTAAGTTGTCTAAAGTTTAATAAGTGAAGATTTATCTAAATTACCATCAAATTTGTATTTATCGACCCATTTTGTATAATACTTAACATTATCGGCACGCTTTAATTGCATATATTTTGCGTCTTCGGTTAGGGGCGGGTCTCGGGAACTTTTCGTGCACTGATTTCCCATGTTGCCTTAACTAAGTTAAAAATTGTTACGTAACCCTTCTTATCATGTGGTACCACGATTTTACACTTTTTCACAGTTTATCTAGAATAACTGTCTACCTATTCTGTTTCCCTGATCTATGACAAGACAGCAATCTTTTTGTCCCTGATCTGCACATGCAAATCTCCCTGACAAAACAGTACTGTAACAAGTCCCTGATCTAAAACAGAAAAAAGATAAATTCCTCCTTACCTGACCCTCCATGAGTTGATCCACCGGAACTTTGACTCGTCCTCCAATCCCAGATCAGAAACAGTGGCTGGCCTCTTTCAAACGACAATTCAATCAGAGGTCTTTCAAAACAGAAGAGCTGATGTGGCCACTTCTCCGTACGGGTACATGCCACTAGGCACAATTCTGACCTGGGCCTAGAGTGAGAGGTACTTTCCGGTCTGAAGGACCAAACTGTCAAAGGAAAAATATACTTTAAAAATGATCAAAACATGGTAGGTTCAGGTTAAGGCACTTTAATCTTGCAGCAAGGAGACAAAAACGTGCTATACAGAGTTTATCTAACTAGAAACAGGAAATGCTAACATTTTTATACACTTTCTAATAAGACATTGCCTACCAAGCTGACGTAGTGAATCACAAGTTCTGTCATCATCATTTAGTAATAATTGTTTTTGCAATATTTTGCTGATTTATCAATTTTTGTGAGAAACTTCCTAAGGAAAACAACGTGGCCTTGGCTACCACCGGTTAGATATATGCAATGTTACCATTCAAGGTATAATGGCTAATTTGAGCACAAAGCAAGTAGTTCATTTCTCTAACAGTCCTTTGTCTATATTATCTCTAAACTCCTGCAGCTGCACATGTTCTCATACTTCAAACAGAGCTGATTGTTTAAAATCATTACATTTACAGAATATAGCATTGTTCATTCATTTTCTCCTGACCTAGCAGATAATCACCTGCTTCTCAAGTACATTTCCAAAAGCCATAAACATGAATATTGCTGTGCTAGCAATTACTAGGTCAGAGGGCATCTTGCAAGTTTCAGAAAGCACACTGCAGTTTCAAAAAGCATCTTTTCAGTCTCATATGAAACTCAACTGTATATAAAACAGTGCATATAAAATAGAATGAAAAACGTGTTAACTTATTTAGTTTCTAATTAGCATTAAGCATACACACATTAATACATATTTTTCTGACAGTTAACTACTTCAGATAAAGAAGTTATGTACTCATCATAACGTTCCATCTGAGTAGGTAACTTCATTTGTCTGCAACCAACCCTCCCTCCATCCCCCGGACCTTTAGTTCATTCTGGAAGGATCAGGATTTGTCACTTTCCAGATGACATCAGGTGGAACGTTCAAGTAGTTTCATTGTGTTATAGTAATGTTCTATGATACTATGGCAAACTCGATCTGAGGGTTAGAGGGAGGAGGCAGGGCATTATGGGTAGGGGGAGGAGCTTGGAGCTCAGATCTTTGGCTAGGAAAGCTGTCGGCTCGAATCCAAATCAGATCCGATACCCACAGGTTGCAGACAAATGAAGTTACCTACTCAGATGGAACGTTATGGTGAGTACATAACTTCTTTTTAACAAAAACTATCTGCTGTCTTTCCCGCTCTCGTGACTATGTGTTTTTGGGTCTAGCCAACAATTTTAGCTCTTTCTATAGAGTTTTTTTTTCCCTGGTTGTAATTGTTGCAGAGTTATTACTTAACTCCCGTGCCACATTAAAATTGCTGTCTATGCTGCTTCCTCCAGGTTGTTGCAGTTACCACACTCCACCCTGTCCCCACAGTTAAAATTACCAAGTTCCTAGCCTACCTGGGACACTAGACCTGTAACTTGATTCATATTGGCAAGTAAACTGATACAGGTACTACAGTGGATGATTTATTGGCTATTTTTGATTGATTTCTTGTCTAGCTTGTTTCCTATAACCTGCTCTGAGCTGTGTTTGCCCAGGGTCTTTTATTCAAGACTATGAAAAGTGACTCCTAAGTGACTCATTGGCTAGCTTCAAATCCCCATTAAACCCAGAAAACTCTGTAAAATACAGAGAAGCATGCACCATCAAGCTGTACCAGCATGTAAACAGCTGCATAGACATGGCTGACCCTGTAGAGTTAAGCACAGGGCAAACCCCAGAAACAAACTTCTTGGTGGAACTACAATATAAACAATAATAAAAGAAAGACAATTTTGGCCAAAAGTAAGAAGAATAATACCCAAAACTACACAGCCCTTATCATTAAATTAAACAAATAACTCAAGTGTTTAATCAAAAACACCAAAGCCATACTTAATGCAAAAATAGCCATTCTAGTTAAAGAAAACCACGTTGACGTTTTTAGTTATGTTCATAATATCAGAAGCACAACACAGCAATGCTCTGAGCTGGTTGTAAATAATGTTACCTTAACAGAAGCTGAAGATATAGCTAACCTACTGGCTGTTGAATTTAGCTCAAACTTTTCCCTTCTTCCCCTCATCTATCCCACATGAAATACTCAAAACTGACCCACACCCAGCTATCATACAATACCAAGTCTTGACAACACTCTCTAAAGCAATAAATATTGCATTGATGGGTCCTGTCAATATCCCACAACACTTACTGAGCAGCATGAACCACACTTTAGTCACACCATTAACAGCAATGTTCAACTGAGTCTCATACCATGTGAGTAGACAACAGCAATAGTTATTCCCCTGCACAAGACAGGGCACTCCATGGACCCAGGAAATTATACAACCATAAGTCTGACCAGCTTCATATGCAAAGCCATGGTAAAAACTCTCATGGAATTAATCCATAGGACCATAGGAGATCCTCCAAACAATGGACCTGTCTCAATTTAGATTCATCAAATGCAGGTCATGCTTTCTCAGCCTGGTGGACTTTTTTGAAAAGATCATCAAATCAATGGATGAAGGTAAAATGGTACACTTCATCTAAGTAGACCTGGCTAAGGCTTTTGACACATTTCTCCATTCTGACATAGTAGAAAAATTTAACAAAACCAGGAATAAACCCCTATGTCACCTGTTGGATCACCAAGTGGCTCACACATAGAATGCAGGAGATCAAAATAGGTGAAGCTACCTCCAATACAAGACCAGTCACCATTGGAGACCCTTAAGGATCAGTGCTCTCCTGTTTGGGATCTACTTCTCAGAAGTTAAAGCCAATACTAAGGGTCTCTGGCTGACCAAGTCTGCAGATGACTGCAAGCTAAGTGCAATTATCAAATCCCCAAAAGACTTGGCCATCCTGTAAGAAGGCTAATCCCAAACAAATAGCTGGGGATAAGTTAAATGCCAAAAAATGTATTATTGTATCATTTAGGAAATTACTACAACTTTGAAAATTGAAATAAGCTAGACAAATTAAACATAGTGTGAGACAAGATCAAGAAAAGTTTGAAGAAAATTATGTAACGATATTGAGCATAATAGGAAACTTTTTTATAGATACGTAAGATGTGGAAGATGTAAAGACATGAAAATTGATAAACTGTGTGCACATTCTAAAATGTATTATCAGACACAACAGATTATAGATATACTCACAAAATCTTATGTAAAACCATTTGGCTCCACAAAGGGGGTGACACACTGTTCTGGTGACATCCAGGTGATCTCAGATACTGGAATCAAATTAGATAATATTGAAAAAGAACTGTGCAGACTGGATCCAGACAAAGCACAGGGAGGAGACGGAATTAGCAATAATGACCTGAGAACACCTCAGCAAGAACTTATGGTACCATTATATCTATCATTTATTAGGTCATAGGAATATGGGTCAGATTCCTCAAGATTGGAGACATGCACTTATTAAACCTGTCTTTAAGGAAAAGGGGAGTAGGACAAATCCAGAGTCATATAGACCCATAAGTCTATTTTCATGTTTTAGAAAAATAATGTAAAAGGTAATATTGGATAAGTTATTGTCAGAATTTGATAGGTTGGGACTTGAAACCATATATCAGCATGTATATGCTGAAAAGAGTTCTATTGCCACCTGTAACGTGATGTTCCATAGCAATATAATAACAGCTATGAATGAAAAAATTGTGCTGTGATGTAATTTATATAGATTTAACTTCAGCGTTTGACAGGGTCATACACAAAACACTGTTCAATAAATTAGAACAACTAGGTATCGATGTACTCTTGATAAGATGGATAGCTGCGTGCCTTACAAATAGGACATGGCAAGTTTCATACAGCAACTGAACAGGTGAAATTCTTGGTTACAGTCAGAGTGCCCCACAGGGCTCTCTCCTAGGCCATTATGTGTTTAGACTGTATCTTTCAGACCTAACTTTTTCATGTGAGGTGTTCTGCAGTCTATATGCAGATGACCTGAACCTGGGAAAACTGATTAAATGTGTTACAGATAAGGCATGTCTGCAAAAGAACTTGACTAAATTGACCATTTGGGCACAGGAGAGTAATATGCTGATAAACACATCAAAAACTAAGCATATGAGATTTGGGAGACATAAATTGAAAGATGAATATGTAAAACAGCACACAGTGATTGAAACTGTAGATTCATTTAAGGACCTGGGTATATGGGTAGATCCAGCTTTAAGTTTTTCTAATCATATCAACCAATTGGCTAATGATAGTCATAGAACTATAGGTTGTATAAAAATATTTATAAAGTCTAGGAAATCAGAAATGATGAAGTCATTGTTTGCTAGTTACATTAGACCCAAACTTGAGTATGGAATAACAATATGGAAACCTTATAAGAAAACAAGCATTAGTAAAATATTTGAACTTGTACAGTGTCTCTTATAGATATTTAAGAGGAGATCTTATTCATATAGGGTATTTAGAGACAAGCATCTGAGAATGTTTGGGGTTACCAAAAAGTACTAGAGAATCCTCAGGCAAACTATAGACTCTATAGGAATGAAAAGTGTAATAATTAGTTCTATGAGAGAGTAGTTGATGCATGGTACAAACTACCAAATTACATTAAAGCAAGTACTAGTTTAGATATGTTTTAAGAACAGTCTGGACACTTATTATGGGAACAAGTGTTTTGTTATATTGACAGGCTAGAAGGGCATTAATGCCCATGCTCGAAATATTTGTATGTATTTATGTATGTATGTATGGCTGCTGCGGGAGAGCTACCACATTGATAATACGTCCCTAAGAGTTTATCCAGTTGTTCAGGATCTGGGAACTTATGTGGACAATATCCTAAGTTTCGACCAACATGTGTCCACTGTGGTGAGGAAATCCTTTTATATCTCACATCTCATTAACAAAGGAATTGCTTCTAGATCCATAGATGTCATTGTCCCCTTTACTCGGCCGTCATAAGATCAATCATTGAGTATAGCACAGCATCTGGGACCCTCACAGAGTTTACCTTACAAAAAGGATATTAGCCTTAAACAATTTGCCCTCCATGGACCACCTCAAAGTCCTGTAGTTATACTTGATCTTTCACAGATTACTAAGAGGTGACCTGTGTTTGGCATCCAAGGGATCCTCTGACCCATTACCGATGAAACTGCTACACATCATCATTCCATGGATCTAAACCTGTTGTGCAACATCAACACAACAGTTTGGAGGGACAAGCATATCTCAGTGAAGATAACATTGCTCTGAATAAGCTCCCCATCCATGGAAAACAAAGCTCATCCCTGTCCAAATTCAAGTGCAACTTGGATCTATGGAAGGGTATTAGGAAATTAAACCCAAGGCTCCCCACTTTATTACTAATGGACAGAGGCAGCACCTAAATTATTTAACCCATTATCTGCGATTTTCTAAATGTGTATGGTATCATCCCAGTTACAACCAATAGAGATAATATAAATATAGTCCATGGATGGGCAAGGTTAAACTAAATACTAAAAGAAACAGGTAATTCCATTTACCAAACAAGAAATATGACTAAACTTAAAATGGCCCACATGGGTATTTACCCTAGTAGTAAATTATGAGCCTATGAACCTATGGTCACAAACTTCCACCCCAAGATACACACAAGCTATACTTTGATATACCTGGGGTCAGCATACATACAGCCTCCTGTGATATTTGTAAAGGCTTCAGCTTTCACTCCCTTCAGGAACATAAGAACAGATTGATATTAAATGGTCTTGTACTCTCCACATTTCAAGATAAAGATAAAGACAAGAAGAAGAAAAGAGAAGCGCAGAGAATGTTCTGCCTCAGTGTTCTTCTCCAACAAAACTTATTTGATTATATTCCTGTTAGGAGTTCAGGCTCTGATGCTTTTGAAGCCACTTTCCTATTTTGTACTGGGACCTTCCCATAATGAGACCATTATAATTTTGGATCTCTTCCTCAAAAGCATGGCTATCAGCTGCTCTTCTGAGTGTGGCCATATCAAGTTTCTTCTTTTATCCTCCCTATAACTTCAAACTTAGACCTTGGAGTTTTTTTTTTCAGAGCTCTTCTTCCATCTAGATTGGATGATGAGAGTTTTTGTTAAGGCTAAGATGGAAATGAATGTCATCTCATCCTTCTGTGCTTCCATGGTGGATCAGGTTGGCCCTAAGATCTTCCTCTAGAGAATCTCCTTCCTTGATGCTGGTGTTGCTACCAGATCAGTGCAACCATTGTCCTTCCCAGTGTGCTATCCTTTGGCATCAGTGGGATCAGATGTCTCGGTGCTGATCTCACAGCTTCCAATGCACTTAACTCTGATTCCGTCCAGTTCAGCTGCATCTTGGCACCAACCCTTGACACTGAGCCCTCTGATCCATCTTCAGCACCCTTTTTGGTTTCAGGGTCTCCAGTGTTCAAGGTGCCAGCTGCAGTTTCAACATCGGAATCATCCAGATAATTGGTGTTGGAGGCTCTCTGCTCAGAACCATTGACATTCACGTCTATTGAGACTGACATGGTACTATGGCAGATGCCATGTCAGATGTCAGCTTTTAACATCTTCAAGAGTATTATAGCCCATCCAGCAATGCAGGCAGAAGACACACCACCAGTATCTGCTTCATAGGTTCATAGGAGATTACTAGGCTAATGGCTTAAAAGCCCTTACAAGCCTAGCCAATATAACCTGATTTTACCCAATATATGGCCCCTAGGAGGAATGAGGGTTTTGTGATTTGTACTTATGCCTTGACTATCTTACAGACTGCCCCTGTTCATAAGGGACATAGGTGCTACCCCAGGTGTGAATTTGTGGTTCCCCATCCATTGATCCAAATTGCATTTAAAGAGGGCCAGGGAAGGACTTTCCTTAATGTGAATAGGAAACCTCTTCCAAAGAAGGGGCAATCTCTGAGACACATTATCTGTCTCTCCAACATGTTTTGTTTGAGTTGCTAACTAAGTTTGGATCCCTAGATCAGGTGACCCTCATGCTGTTTGACTTGCAGATGTGTAGCGGCTCCATCAGGGCTGGATTTGTGAGTGCCATATAGGTCAGACATAGGTCACCCCTTAATAGTTGGTAGGAGACAGAGTAAAGGGGTAGGACTTTTAGTCTCTCCATGTAGTTCATGTTGTTTACACCCTGTATTTTATTTGTAAGGAACTCTGCAGTCACTCCAGTTAAGTGCCTAATCAAGTCCATGCCAAATAGTGCATTGTACTCAATTATTGGTCTAATGAGGGTTGAGTACACTAGGACTTTAATTTCCTTGGATCTGGATGCCATATCTTTACTTATATGTTGTGCCACACAGAGGGGTTTCCTCACCGCTGTGGACATGTGGTAGTCAAAGTTCAGGCTGCTATCTGTCTGTGTACCTAGAAGTCTCACATCTGAATCTGCTCTAAGGGATGTCCTGTTGATGTTGTAATTTGCAGATGTATTTGACTTCCCAAAGGGTATGA
Organism: Protopterus annectens; assembly: GCF_019279795.1. Classification (NCBI taxonomy): domain Eukaryota; kingdom Metazoa; phylum Chordata; order Ceratodontiformes; family Protopteridae; genus Protopterus; species Protopterus annectens. The sequence goes on from NC_056735.1 coordinate 1,150,646,788, forward strand.
TAATGCATTGTTTTCACATTTAGTTTTAGGGCATGGTTCTCGCACCAATCATTTGTCTGACCCTCCTGAAGGATATCTACATCACTGGGAGATTCAGTGATTTCCCCCAGCTTGCATGTTGGCAAATTTTCACATCTAGAGACCTTCCAGATTAGCCTCAACTTCAGAGAAGTATATTCCAAACAAGAGTGGTCCCAGCAGTGAGCCCTGTGGTACACCACTAGTAACTGGCCTCTTGCTGGATCTGGATTCACCCACTTTAACTATGTGTCCTGTCCTTGAGACAATTCGCTATCCATCTGCTGACATAGGGATTTACGTCGAGTTTTAAGTGTATATTTATAATACCTGACTAGAGAATTCTGCTAAATCCCTTGGCAAGGTTGAGGTAAGTGGTATGGAGATCATGTATTTATTTTAATTTGGGGCTGAGGGGATATTTAAAGTGCTTTTTACTGTGTTTTTATGTAAAAAAGTGACATTTTGCAACTTTCCTGTTTTACCGACTATTTGTGCTAAGCTTCCTGAGGAATCAATACCATTTTTGGCTTGACCATGGAACAAATTACTGGTCCCACAGTTGGATCTTTTTCCAGTCATAACAAGAAAAAGTTAACTAAGTAGCTTTTACCACCACAGCAGGCTAATAATTTGCCTGAGCCACAGGTGGGTGACTCTGCTGTGCCCAAAGCTGGTTCTTCAGATCACTAGTGTTTTTCCTTGGATCTGTCTGATGTTGTCCATATGGCCTCCATGGACTGGGAATTAAACTTGCCCCTGAAGCTGTTGGGAATCCACTCACTGAGCAAGGGATAGCTACTTCTGTCAGTCATGGGAGAAAGGGCAGAGAATGTGCCTCTATTTAGCCAGAATGTTCTGCCCATCCACGTGAAACAGTTGCTGGAAATGTTAGGCCTGTTTTCTCCAACTTTCCTGTCAAAAAAGACAAAAAAATGAAAATGTAACTTCTTGTGAGTCAGTTTCTGTATACAGTAGTAATTTCTTGGGCTTGGCTAAGGGTCTTATACAGGATATTTATCATTCTTATAAGGTGGTTTCTGGTAAATGAAAAAAGGGATTCCTCTTTACCTGGAGAGGTTCAAGATTTTAAATCTGTAGGGGAATGTGGAGGGATAGTTGCAGTTTTTTTTGCTTCAGGGTTTGGACTCAGATTTGGAGGAGAGAATGGTATCTGAATTTCCCTGTAAGGGATTTACAATCTCCAAGACTATTTCCAGAATGTGCCAGTGTTTTCAGTGTAAGAACACTAAGGTTTCTCAGTCCCTCAAAAGATACTTTAAGTTGTTACAACTGGAATTCCCAAAACCTTCACCCACCCCCCCAAGTGCTGCCAGCATTAAAGAATGTGTTTGTCAAAGCTCATGTTTTCCCTGCCAGCCAGCCTGCTGCACCTAAGGAAGCAAAGAGAACACCTGACAGGACAAAATCATCCTCCGCAAGAAAGAGTAAACCTGTCTGGTGGACATCTGCAATAAATAAACTATATAACAAAAGGAAAAAATTGCTGTCCAGAACCAAGAAGGAGAAGGTGCCCAATTGGAAGCAATCTCTCCTTAGCCTGAACAAGCAAATAAGAGCACTAGTGAAATCCTCTAAAGCCAACTTCGAGTCAAAATTGGCCAGATCTACTAGAGACAATCATAAGGCCTTCTTCACGTATGTCTGCAATCTCAAAGGAAGCACCCAGATCTGTTCAGAACTGGTGGTCAAGGACACCGCATACACAAATGCTGTAGATATAGCCAGTCTACTGGCTGACAGATTCAGCAAAAACTTCTCCTCTCTGCCCCCCCCCCCCCCCATCAGTAAATCAGGACATCCCCAGTACCTGCCCTCCACCCTTATCTCTAGGGAACAGGTCATCACTGCCCTCTCAAAGGCAAAAAATACAGCCTTCATAGGACCCGATAACATCCCAGGATGCATACTACATGAACTCAGGGATGAACTTGCAGCACCATTAGGCATCCTATTCAACCAAAACCTGAGTACTGGCTTTGTCCCAGTTGAGTTTAGGACAGCCACTGTCATCCCTTTACACAGAGGTGGAGTATGTACCGATCTGGGAAATTATAGAATCAGCCTAACTAGTCTGATCTGCAAGGCGATGGAATGGATTATAATGGACCTCATTAACAGAGACATTGGCAACCTGCAAATGCTCGACCCCACACAGTTTGGCTTTGTCAAGGAGAGGTCATGTCTGTTAAATCTGGTCGACTTCTTTGGGACAGTCACCAAAGCCATGTACGAGGGGAAGACAGTGCACACTGCCTACCTTGACCTGGCCAAAACCTTTGACACTGTTCCCCACTCAGGCATAATAGTTAAACTCTCTCAACTGGGCAATAACCCCCATGTTACCAAGTGGGTAGCAAACTGGTTCACTGATAGAACCCACCTAATCAAAATAGGGAAGCCACCTCAAGCAGTCGACCCGTAACGAGTGGCATAACCCAGGGATTGGTCTTGGGTCCTCAGTTATTCAGGATATACTTCTCTGAGGTGCAGGCCAAAACCAGTGGGATATGGCTGACCAAGTTTGCAGATGACTGCAAGCTGGGCACAGTCATCAATTCCCCAAGTGATGTCGATGTCCTTCAAGAGGGTCTCACCCAAACAAATGACTGGTGCCAGAAACATGGCCTTAAGCTGAATGCCAAAAAATGCATCATCATTCCCTTTGGGGAGAGTGATGCCCCCACATATTATCACATTAATAACAATGTCCTAAGTATGCAATCAGTAGTAAGGGATTTGGGCACCCGGGTTGAAAGCAACCTGACTTTTGACCACCATGTTGCTTCCGTTGTGCAGAAAGCTTTCTACATGGCCCACCTCATAAGTAAGGATATCTCCTCCAGGGGCAAAGAGGTCATAACATCCCTATATTCTTCCCTTATAAGGCCAATTATTGAGTACAATTCCCCCTTTGGCATGTACCTCGCAAAGCACATGCAGCAGCTGGAGAGACCACAGTGGTTCCTCACCAGGAGAATCCAGGGCCTCAAACATCTACCCTACACAGATAGGCTAAAAGCCTTGTCTCTCTACTCAGTCACATACAGACTCCTCAGAGGTGACCTCTGTCTGGCATACAAAGCAATCTCAGACCCACCTTCATGGGACTGCTGCATATCTGCAAGTCAAGCTCCACTTGAGCAACCCATACAATACCTGAACCTGGTCTGTGATATCAATAGGACATTTTGGTGAGACAGATTTGTGTCCCAGAGACTCCCCCTTCTGTGGTATAGACTCCCTCTCCACATCAAGCAGAATACCGCATTATTCCTTTTTAAGTGCAACCTGGATAACTGTATGGGAAACAGAAAATACACCCCTGGGATTCCACCTGTGTCACTGCTGGACAGGAGCTTTGGGTGCTGACTTGTCTAAACATGGGCTAAACTCTTGGCTAGGATTATAAGGGCCTCAGGGCCAATAGCCTAGTAACCTCCTATGATCCTATGATTCTATGAACATACAAAGTTCCTCAATCTTTCAAGTTTTTATACACTAATCCCTGACCTGACCCAGCAGCTATAGCTTTAGTTACTCCAGCTGCTCCCAAGCATTCTAATCCTTCTTCTTCAGACAAGGATGGTAAAGCTATTGATAGGCCTGGGGAGAAAAATATATGCTTCTGTAACTTTGATATTAGAATTTTAATTTGACAGGTTCATATGTTAAAGTTAATATGGTGTGTGGGCTTTACAAAGCCAGTGGAGGTGATTATGGTCGCCTAGGACCAACAAGTGAAATTAAGGAAGGAAAATCCAATTACACTAGTAGAACCTGTGAAACTCTGGATCAGTGTGCAGTGGAATTCTCTTAAACTGACCATTTTCCAAAAGAGTCTGTCTAAAAGATTGAAATAAAAATGCAGGACAAACCCACTGCTTCGTAATGTTATGTTATTGAGTTTCCATATGAGAGATTTTATCCAGCAGACTTCATCACATAAGTTTTTAGTGAATGAGATTGTATTTACTTGACATGTTTAAATACTTCTGAAAAGAGGGCATGGTGAAGGACAGTTGTTGCCACTGGTGGTTAGTTTGACTGAATCGATAGAATGATTGATTCATTCTAGATCTAAACTTAAATGGAGGGTAATAACTATAATAACTGAATTAAGCTGGGAGGGGGGTCTGCTAGGCACCCAGAAGATATGGGATTATTTTATTTATTTATTTATTTACATTTGTTTACTGGGAAATCCCGACTGGACACAGGTCATTTTTTAGCAGAAGCCCGGGGAGAAAAGCTCCACAGAAAGACATGGTAGATGGTAAACAATGGGTCTATATTAGATCAGCGAACGCTTAAAAAAGCGAACGCTGATTGATCGAACTTATGTAAGCGAAAGTTTAGTGCAAGTGTACGATTGTGTGGATGTGAGTGTTAGGGCAGGTTAGGTGAGTTAGAGTTAGGGTGCGGGTTAGGTATGTGTGCGATTGTGTGAATGTGAGGGTTAAGGCAGGTTAGGTGAGTTAGAGTTAGGGTGCGGGTTAGGTATGTGTGCGATTGTGTGGATGTGAGGGTTAGGGCGGGTTAGGTGAGTTAGGATTAGGGAGCGGGTGAGGTGAGTGACGGACCTTAGGGTTAGGGTTAAGGTAAGTAGATAGTTAGTGGTGTGTGTATATTTTAGTGTAGGGTTAGGTGTCAGATTTTATGTGTGTGTGTGTGTGTGTGTGTGTGTGTGTGTGTGTGTGTGTGTGTGTGTGCGTGTGCATGTGCGTGTGTGTGTGTGTGTGTGTGTGTGTGTGTGTGTGTGTGTGTGTGTGTGTGTGTGTGTGTGTGTGTGTGTGTGTGTGTGTGTGTGTTTGTGGATTGCTGTTTGTTTGGTGTGCTTGTGTTGTGTGTATGTGTTTTGGATCAGCAATTTTTTTTCCCTAGGAAAAAAATCGCTGTTCTGACATTTCGAGATTGCAAGCTTTTGCTTACATAAGTTCAATCAATCAGCGTTCACTTTTTTAAACGTTCGCTGATCTAATATAGACCCGTAAACAATAACAATCAAGGTATGAATACAGCAGAGGTGATCATGACATGGAGAAATACAGGAGCAAATAAGGTACAATTGAGTAGTTAGCTTTAATTAACATTGAGAAATAAGAAGTAAAACACAGTGCTACAAATTATCTAAGGTAACTAGATAACAATAATAACTGACTAAATGATTAACTAAATCCTGGAAGGATTAACAAGCCGTGAGTGATCTTCAATTCAGTTTTATAGTGATAGAGGGGATATATCTAAATCTGGGAAAGGAGGGTTTATAAGACGGGGTTTGGACAAGGACAAAGCAGTGAGAACTTAGGTGAGATTTAAGTGCAGTCTTGAAAAGACTGCAGGAAGGAAGGGTAGTTATGGCATTGGGAAGGTTGTTCCAGAGCTCGGATATAATGCAGGAAAATTGTGCTTCACCTGCTGAGTTTTTGGCTTTGGCGACCTGGAGTAGGTTTTTGTTGCAGGAACATAGTGGTCTAGAAGAGTGGTAGGGTTGGAGAATTGTATGGAGCGATGGGATACGGAGAGGGTAGTTTACTAGTTTATGAGCAAAGGTGAGTTGAGTTTGGTGTAGGAGCTGTGGAGTTCAAGCCAGTCAAGGTCTCTAAGGGAGACACAGTGGTGGTTGCAGTAAGAGGCACCAGTGTCAAATTTATTGATTTTATTGTAGCAGGCTTCGAGTTGGTGTAGGTCTGACTGTCTAAGATTTGTAAGTATGGGTGATGCGTAGACTAGGGTGGAGATAAATTGGGAACTGGCGATAGAGATTCTTGCTGGTTTGGTGAGGTATTGGCAGCTTCTATACAAGGCACCCAGTTTTTTGTGAACTTTTTTTATTGTTAGTGATATGTGGGTGTCAGATTTGAGATTATTGTCAATCTGCACACCAAGTAGTTTTGCATGAACTGTTGGTGAAATGGAGGTATTATCCTTGGCTTGAATAGTGAAGTGTGGGGTGTTTGGGGTAGATTTGGAGGATTGGAAGATAAGGAGTTTGGTTTTATTTCGATTGAGGAGAAGCATGGAATTAGATAGCCAGCTTTCAACTGAAGAGAAAGATTCTTGGGTGATCTGTTAGAGTTCTGTTAGAGTTGGGGCTGAGCAGATGAGGGTGGAATCATCTGCATACTGTATGAGGGAGGCATGTTTGGTGGAAGTGTGCAGATTATTGGTGAAAAGGGAGAAAAGTAGGGGGCCAAGGACGGAGTCTTTTAGAACTCTTTTTAAAATCTTTTGATGTAATGATGGCCTGAAGAAATATCAAGCTTGTGGAAAATAAATGTAATCCTACTTTTTTATTTCAAGTAAGAAATAAGTTGTGTCTAGCTTTCAATGCTCAAAGCTAATGAAACAACAGTTCACAATAAACTGAGAAGCTAAATGCTTATGAGGATACATATGTCATATCTGGGAACAGTACCTACCCCATAGCCACACACCTCAAAACTTTCAATTTGTGTCTCCCCCTCTGGTGTTAAATCAGATTACAATTAAGGCTCAGAGGCCCATAGCCATGTTTCAAGCTGCTGCTTCGGTCTTCTTTATATAAGGCATGCCTCTTCATCCTCGATCCCCCAAAAAGACAGCCATCTTCTATGTACCTTTCTGTCATACTGAGACAAAAACTGAAGAATCAAATATAGCAAAGCATATTTACTGTCAGATGTATATAAACAGCATACTTATTTACTCCTCCCCAAAAGAGCCACTTGTACATACATCAGGCACTTGATTGTGAGGACAATGGAAAAAAAAATGGTTTCAATAATGTTTCTGACTTGTTACTTCTAGAGGCAGTACAGTGCTCCTATACAAGTTATATTGAGTCTTCATACACCCCTATGAAGTTTATGAGGAAAGGTAAAGAAACAATGACCACACTGCCCATAGCCCAACACAAGATATGATCTCTGAGGTTTGGGAGAAATGTTAAAGAAATAATTACATTGTTCTCAGACACACACACCCCCCCGCCACACACACACAAAAGCACAGAGACCTTCTGTGAAAACCAATAAGCAGGAATGGTTTTAGATTAGGTGGTGTTCACAGCAGAGTTGATTACTACACCCTGTCAAAAAGCACTTATACAGCCTTGGTGTGGGGGGCCACCAGCTCCCAGAAGTTCTGAAGGTCTGGGCATTCTGTGATGCATTTATCCCTTATTTTTTGAAAAGTGACTGTTAAACTGAGCAAATGACAACAGGTTGAGTTACTTTCATCCAGGCAACCCCCTACCTAGCAGTTATAGCCACCTCTGTGTACAATTCATACACCTGATTTTGATAAAAAAGGATAACCCTGTGATGTATTTCATCTTTGCTCCTAACAAAAAAGTTGGCACACATCAAAAGACTGCACATTGTTTCACATAATTGCATTAGTCTTGCAAAGCCAAAATAACAAGAAAACAGCAGCAGGAACTAGTCGTTTTTCTTCTCCGAAGATAGCCACAGCAGTTATGCTTAATGTGTCTGTGCATATCAGTTATCCAGCTACGCAGCCCATCTTACTTCTTAAAAGTGCACACTAATCCTACAAAACCCAGAGAGTGACCGTTTAAACTGAGCAAATGAGAAGTAGGTCAGCTAATTTCATCCAGACACCCCAACCCTAACCAAGCAGTTGCAGCTATGATGTCTGATGACTGCATAATGTTATTTCACCTCCACAATGCAAGCATTCTGGACAAAGCCAAAAATAATGGGGTGCCAAATGCACAAAGTCTGGGACAGATTTTAAGTAGTACTCGTATAAATTAGAATGTTTACAGAATAACAGGCTTTCCATTAGCATGCATTTCTCAAAGGAAATTAACTCTACAATTTGAAAATCTCTCATTATTTAGTGACTTTAATCTTCAATTATATGCCAGAAATGACACATTTTATGTGAAACATTTCAAAAATATGAGGCAAAAATATGGACCTTCTATGGATTTCTAGACAGTTAAGTGATATACATGTGAGTTATAAAGTACATTTTATCTGACCATTGGGGGGAAAAAAACAATATATATATATATATATATATATATATATATATATATATATATATATATATATATATATATATATATATATATTTCAAGCAGAATCAAATGTTGTCAACATTCTCACAACAAAGCAAAGCTTGAAAGAAGCTCTTCTGTTCTGAAGTAGATAAATAATTAGTGTGTGTCAGGCATACCTCTCAACTGTACAGATTTTTGCAGAATGTCCAGATTTTTGCCATATATTTTTGGTCCATTTTTCATAAAATTATGTTTTTCTGGCAAATTAGTGGCATATCATTAAAAAACTGAAGTTAGAAAATAATGACAGACATTTGAGTTTAAGACTTTGCACCCTTCAGAAAATTCATGCTAATGCAAAACCTGTTATTTTATCAACTTTTTTAAGTTTGTAAGAGCAATATTTAAAAATTCTCCCTATTTTTTACCTTTGTCCTACTTTTATTTATGGCTTTGTCCAGATTTCTTGCTCTAAGAGGTTGAGAGGTATGTCAAGCGTGTATCCAAACATGGAGCAAATGACTGCCTGTGGACGTTTTCTGGTTTCTATTTACATTTACTACGCTTGTTAGATTCAGAATGCTGCTGCTTTGCAGTTTGATTGGCTCTTTCCTGAGATGAATTCTTTATCATTTATAGGGCACAAAAAGTTACAACAGAATATATTTACTTTGGGGTGGATGGAGGAAAGCATGGGAGAAAGGAAGGTTGTACTTTCACGGCAAACGATTAACATTAACCACGCTGGATGCAGACTTTTCAGCCTCTGATAATTATTATGCGGGTCTATATTACATCTTCAAACTCACAGGAATTCGAACGATGTAATATCGAACTATGAAGTTCGAAACCCAAGAATTACGAAAACACAGAACAGCGATTTTTTTCCCAGGGAAAAAAATTGCTGTTCCGGTACAAAAAAGGTATTTATTTATTTATTTATTTATTTATTTATTTATGTATTTATTTGCAATTTGATTACCGGGGAGGTCCACTGGGCTGAACTGACCCATTTTCAGTGGAGGCCCAGGGAGAAAAGCTCCAAGATGCATTATACAATTTAGATACAAATGATAGTTAATATTAAAGATCTTATGTAGAATAGTTACTCATAAATGCATTCAATATCATGCATTGTTAAATTCATTAAGCTTGAAGGTAGAGATCACACAGTTTCATTTGAGGAAAACAGATATGGGTTAGGTAGGAAAACAGTTTACATACAAACCTTTTAAGAAAGTGTAAATAGGCTTTACATACACACATCAACAGTAGAATGCTATTTTCAATATATACAAGGTTGGGCTGTGTGAGGGTAGCTGTAGGAGGGGAGAGCTTAGAGAGAAGCTATAGAAATTGTTGAGAGCTTAGATAGGCTCATAGGAAGATAACTATGAGAGTTGTAGAGCTTGGGAACCAGAGCGAGAACCCCTTTGGATTAGGTTGGGTGAAGGCAGGTACATTTCCATTTAGTGGACAGGTGTTTGAATAGTTGGGTTTTGAAGTTTTCTGAGTCTGGTATGGTTCTTAGTTTGGAGGGAAGGGAATTCCATTTTTTGCCTAGTGAGAAAGATAGGAGAAGTTGGCCAGCAGGAGTTTAGGTTTATGGATAGCAATTAAGTTCTGATTTTTAGATCTGAGAGCTCTGTTGAGTGTATAACGGGGAAGGATGTTAGTTAGAGCTGGACATTTTGTTGGGTGAAATATGAGTCTATGTGCAGTAGTGAGTTGAAGATAGTCTAGGTAATTTGGGAGTTCAAGCCATTTCAGGGATTGTAGGGTTAGGCAGTGATGGGTGGTATTTTTAGATTTAGATGCAAATTTAGAGATTTTGTTGTAGCATTTTTCTAGTTTAGAGGTGATAGAGGAGGATGAGTTGGTTAGGAGAGGGGGCTCCGTATAATAAGGAAGGAAGAAGATAAGTCAAGGCCAGAGTTTGCCTGGTAGAGTTAGACAGAAAGCGATTATTCCTATACAGCATACCTAGCTTTTGGTGGGTTTTCTTAATATTTTGTTGAATATGAATATCAAACTTGAGGTGTTCATCTACAGTAATGCCAAGTAGTTTGGCAGAGGGGACTGCTTCTATAGGTGAGTTGGTTTGACTATAGACTTTGAAGTTGTTTTTATCGTAGAAGAGGGTCTTTGTGGGAGGTAATAGTAGAATATTTGATTTATTTGCATTGAGAGAGGTGGTTTTGGCGCATCCAGTTTTCAGTTGTTGAGAAGGCAGTTTGGGTTGTAGTCATCAATTCAGAGAGGTTTGAGGCAGAGCAGACTAAGGTTGAATCGTCTGTGTATTGAATGATTTTAGCATCAGGAATAGCAGTGTGAAAGCTATTGATGAAGATGTTAAAAAGCATTGGCCCAAGGATGGATGCCTGTGGTATGCCAGTTGGGGTAGGTAGGAAGGAAGAGATGGAGTTCTTCCATTTGGCTGCCTGTGATCTGTCTGATAGATAGCTGGAGAACCAGGATAAAGCATTATGTGAGAGATTAAGGTTTGAGAGATGACAGAGGAGGTGCTTGTGGGAAACAATATCAAAGGCTTTAGACAGATCGAGTAAAACAGTAGAAACTAAGTGGCCTGAAGCTCGGGCTTGATTGACAGTTTCTAAGAAAGAGAGTAGAGCGGTTATTGTGCTATGGCCTGGATGGAAGCCATGCTGGGTAGGAGTGAGAAGATTGTTTTGGGTCAGGAATGGCATAAGTTGGAGGTGGATGCATTTTTCTAGGATTTTAGATATTGGTGAGACTAAAGCAATGGGGCGAAAGTTTGAGATGCTGGTATTTTTGCCTCCTTTAGGAAGAGGAAGAATATAAGCTGAACATCATAGTTTGGGGACATATGATTCTTTTATGGATTGGTTGATAATGATGCTGATTGGGAGTGCAATGCCATCAGCAGCACATTTTAGGAAGGAAGAGGGTATATTGCCGGGAGTGTTAGAGCAAGGTTTAAGTTTGGACAAAAGTTTTTTTATAAAGTTAGTGGAGATGGGTTTGAGTTCAAACAGATGAGGTGAGTTAGAATGGGGGAGAGTGTAGAGCAGTTGGGTTATTATTGGGAAATGTCTTGGTGAGGGCAGTAATAGTGTCTATGAAAAATGAGTTAAATTCAGAGCCTAGTTTGAGATCAGATTTACTTGGGTCAGAACAGGGATTATTCTTGGAGCCTGGATTGAGGAGTGAGTTTACAGAGTTCCAGAATTTTTGGGGGGTTTTATTATTATTGGACTGAAGTTTGATATAGTAGGATTTTTTGTCTTTGATGATTAGTCATTTTGCATGGTTGCGGAGCTGTTTATATTGGAGCAAGGTATTGTCCAGTTTATTGTTTTGGTAAAGCTTCCATAGTTTGTCTCTGTGGTGCATAAACTGTTTTGTCTCTTTAGATAGCCAAGGAGCAGTTTTAGTTTTTATCCTTTTGTTTCTTAGTGGGGCTAGTGAGTTTAAAGTATCAAGGAAGACAGAGGTGAAGTATTCTATAGCCTTGTCAAGAGGAAGGATGTTTAGAATTTGCCAGTTCATTTGTTTGAAAGTATTTGAGAAAGTAGTTGGGTTGAAGCTACTGAGGTTACGAGTTTGAATGTACTGATGCTGGTGTGGGGAGGAACTAGTTGAGCGATGCATGAAGACTGGGAGGTGGTCGCTAAAGGTATCAGGAATTGTGCCAGAACTGGTTATTTTATTTGGATCTGAGACTAGGATCCAATCTATAGTGGATCCGGGAGGGTTTATTTTGTTAAGTCGAGTGATGTAGAGGATTATTTGAGTGAAGTTATAGAGGTTAATGGATAGGGAGGCAGAAGTGCAATTGATTTTATTCCAGTCAATATTCACATCACCAAGGATATAAGTTTCATAGTTAATTTCAGTAGAGGCCCATAGGAGAATATTTTCAAGTGTAGAGATATTGTTACCAGGTGAGATATATAGGGCAATGATGTAGATATTTTTATGTTTATTTAGTTTTAGAATTCCAGCAATTAGTTCAGTGTTCTGGAATTGAGGAATTGTAATTTGGAGGGGAATTAAGGTAAGAAGGTTGGAGTAGACTAGGGCAGTGCCTCCACCTTTTTTTATGTTTATTTAGTTTTAGAATTCCAGCAATTAGTTCAGTGTTCTGGAATTGAGGAATTGGAATTTGGAGGGGAATTAAGGTAAGAAGGGTGGAGTAGACTAGGGCAGTGCCTCTACCTTTTTTATTTAGTGGGTCATTTCTAAGACCATGAAATCCTGGGGGCAAAATCTGGGAGTCGGAGATAAAGGGCTTGAGCCAGGTTTCAGAGATGGCTAAGATATCTGCTTGGTTATGGCTTAACCAAGCAACCAACCAACCAAAAAACACTTACACTTTAAACTTAAACTAATGTAGGGGACTTCACTCCTCCACACCCCCAAAAGTGGATCCTGTGTCCCACACTCCCTACTTAAATATACCAACTCCGAGACTGCACCACAGTGGAGGAAATAGCAAAGCCCTGAAAACAGCCCATCGATTTTGTTCCCTGGGAAAAAAAATCAGTGTGCCGTGGCTTCGCTGTTTTTGGATTTTGAACATTTGGGTTCAATATTACAATGTTCGGACTCCTGTGAGTTCATCATTGTAATATAGGCCCTCATTATGCAGCCAATAGTCTCACTCACACTCCCCTTGCAATTCACATATAAGACCCTAATGTGGCTCTGATTGAAGTGACTCTGGGTCTTACCTGGAGAAGGCAGCAAGCTGATGATGTGGCAGCTGGAGCAACCTTGTATCAAAATTAAAAAAAATGTGGTTTTAAAAGAACTGTAAGCAATTTCACAGTACACAGTTATTACAGAGATTAAAAATATTCTGAGAAATACCAGATATTTCAGAGGAATAAAAAAACAAATCCCTTCAAATGCCATCTCTCCTAGGTTTGAACATTGCATGACCTATTCTCCATGACCTTGCATCATTATATGTGCATCAAATTAAATGGAATAGAGCACCCCACACCACCACCACAGCACCCATACCATGGGTGCTTTGTTTATTTATTTTTTTAGAACAAATAAATATTGCTCTAAAATAAATAAATAAATGGGGACAGTGCCCTTCCTGGAATGCCACCTTAGATGATTTCCTAGTTCTCCTATGCATAAGGCCGCCTTGACAATCTTTTATTAGGTACCGGAGTTCACTTATTTGACTGTCCTGAACTGAAGAAATTGATTAACGTTGTCTGGTAGACTTGATGATACTTTGCTTACGTTAGGGAGGATTCAGATTTTAGGTCTATGATAATATTTAGAGGGTTACAAATTAAATTCTAGTTGGCTTTATGAAAGTTGCAAGGGATGACTATGATATCCTTCCTAGACATTGCACTTTAAATACAGGACCAAAGGAAATAGGGGAGTGAGAAAGGCAGAGAAAGAGGGAGAGAGGAAGAGAGGGATTTAAAAGCTTTATCTGATGCCTCAGTGTAAAAAGAAGGCCTATGAGCAGGTGCAACTACTCATAATTTTAGAGGTAGTTTTTGTGGTGGTGGCTTTGTGTAATCAAGACACCCACTTTCAGAAGGAAGGCTCAGACCCATATGCTTGGAAAATTAAGAAGCGGTAATCCTATATGTCAAACACTTTGGATTAATCTACACCTGTAGTCCAGCAGGATACTGTGGACATCTAGCTGATCATGCTGTGTGCAGCCACAGAGATATCATGCTGGAATGTAGCCTGTCAGTGGTGTATTACCTGGAGAAAAAGAGCTTTCTACTGAGCAGGTCAAACTGCTGATATGCTTTTATGTCATCATGCAAGAGGGAGCTGGATGACTAAACAAAGCAGTTTTGCAGGTCTTAGGTCTGGTTATCAATATAATTAAGGCCGCAATCCAAATTGCAGCTTGCTACAGATCCCCCACCATGCCCCAGGATTCCCACTCCTCATTTCTTAATACACTGGAAAATATTAGGGTACAACCTAACACCCTAATAATGGGCGATTTCAACTACCCTACCATTAACTGGGAAAACTACTCATGTACCACCTCTTGTACTCAACGTTTTCTGGAATTCATAAATTCCAAAGCCATGGATCAACTTATCCACACCCCCACTAGGGGCAGCAATATCCTAGACCTGGTTATTACCAACATGGGCAACCAGTGCTCCACAGCAGAGGTCAATTCCTCGTTGGTCAGATCCAACCACAAGCTAATCACCCTAGACATCCACATCCCTCCCCTACCCCCCATTAGGGAAACCACAGTAAAACATTTCTCCAAAGCCAACTTCACGCTTCTTAAGACAGAAGTGGCAAACTTCACGACACCCATGCTGATGGACAATAGAGGTATGACTGCTGAATCCTACACAAATGCACTTTATAAGCACTTACACGAGGGCATGGATTGTGCAATCCCTAACAGAACCAAGATGCTATCCCCCAAAAAAAGGAAGTCAATCTGGTGGTCACCTGCCATAAACAAGCTCTCCAAAGCTAGTTATGAAAACAAAATTGCCACTGACTCTAAAGACAATCACAAAGCATTCTATAGCTATGTCAAGAATCTCAATGGCAACACTCAGATCTGCTCTGAGTTACAGCACAATGACACTAA